>NC_092513.1:1607500-1705000 GCF_047511675.1 Marmota flaviventris | reverse complement strand
GGCCCTCCTGTCCCGCAGGCTCTCCTCACTCTCTGCGCCCACACACAGGCTGGGCCAGCTTCCCTGGGGAGCTCTCAGTGCCTGCTGACCTCCTTCCTGGCTCCCTCCCACTTTCCCTCCACCTGGAGTCTGAGGAGCCACAGGGGAGGCCACCGGCTCCCTACTCCTCCTGTGCTTGATGACAATGGTCCTGCCCTCACGCGGCTGGGCCCCCAAAGCCTGCCTGTCTGTGGGACTAGGGGTCAGAGGCTGGACAGTGCCTCTTCAAGGACTTCTAACCCTGGAGTTGGTGACTCCTGCAGCTTCTCAAAGCTACAGACAGATTGTGGCACAGGACTCTGTGTGGAGGCCGGTGCAAGAACGCAACAAGCAGGCCTCAGCCGACTGACCCTGGAGGAGCCAGTGGGGCCCGCAAGGACGCCTTCATGAAAGGACGAGTATTCTGGTCAGGAGAGGTAGAGCTCTGAAAGGCAAAGCTCTCTTCCCTTCCCCAGGAACTAAGAGGCCGACCAGGACCCTGGGCAAGTCACCTGCCACAGAGAGGGTCCCCAGGCTTGCATGGCAACACAGGGATTGAGCCGCGGCTACTCACCACTACTGTGGAAGAAGATGGTTGATTTGATGCATCAAGGACTGTCTCCAGAGAGAGGAGAGACAGAGACAAGGGAGAGACCAGGACAGAGACAGGCACTACATGCCTGAGGTCAGAGCTGGATGTGATGTGCCCACGTGCGGCAGCCACGTGTGCAATCACAGCGAAGTCAAAGCCCTCGCGGAGGGAATCCTGCCGGGAGTGCTTAGGTCCACAATTACAGTAAATGAAGATTCAGAATTAGCAAAAGCATTTCACTTAATTAGAAACATTAAGTACCATCAAATGTACAGTAGACTGTGCTAGAGGAGAGACACAGCTGACCCTGAAAGTGTTTCCTCCCGTGCCTTTTTATGTCACCTGTCTTTTGGTTAGGAAGTTACTAACGTGTGTCCTCCAATGAAAAGATGAAATCAAATGTAGATAAGAGAGCAAATGCCTTTGTCTTTAAAATGTACTTGTGTGTGTGTGTGTGTGTGTGTGTATGTGTGTGTTACTACCCTGCAGGAGTGCGAGGAAAAGACGGTTGTTCCACAAGGTGTTAAAGATCTGCTTATTTTTTATTTCCCTCTTGCAACACGACTTTCAATTGTTATTACTGACTGATGATTTGGGGTGTTAAACAGAATTCCTGGAGTCAAGGGTTAGTAGAGGGCTGACAGAATCCGTGATCAAATTTCTAGAAAGACTGAGGGGAAGGTTGGAAACAGGGGAGAGAGGAAGAGAGGGGGAGGAGGGGGAGAGGAAGAAGGAGCCAGGGGGTGGGAGCTGAGAGCCGCGGGTGAGGCTGCGAGGCTGCCGCGGGAGCTCTGTGCTTTGCTTTCCTCCCCGTGTTGGTGACAGCGGTGTTCAGATCTGCAACCTGAGCACTTGATGTGGGAGAAGTTCCTACCCATCTTGATTCTGCCTGTGGCCTGGGAAGAGGCCTGTTCTAGTCGGTGCTCCCAGGACGCCGGAGGCTTGGGGTCAGCATCTCAGCCCTGGGCCTGGGTCTCCTTCATTCCTCTGGTTCATTTTCTGTTTCCAAGTCACTGAAAATCATAATGGTCACTGTACACTGGCATCCACTGTCATGAGACTGTTGTCATCTCCCACTTTAAGCTTAAAACAGACGCCAAGTAAACAGATACTCTCCCAGTGCTGACTAAGACGTGAAACCCCTTTCTTTATCGCTCAGGTTGCGTGGGCTTGTTTGGGGTCAAGTATTTGGTCAATCAAACAGGCAGAGGCAAGATGCAATGTTTAAGAGTTTATGTGAGTATTAGCCCCAAGTTCTTTGTCACAGAGTCCAAATTAGAAACTTTCATAATAATAATTATTCTACTTGCAGTTATTACAAGAGTCTTAAAATAATGTTATCTTTTAAACCAAGAAAATTATTTTTGCATTATATATATGTACATACGTATGTATAATAAAATAAAGATATGATAAACAGAAATTGTATGTGTGTCAACATTTTTCAAAAATTCCATCTGTATTTTAAAATGCATGAAATTTTTTCTTTACCTCAGGGTAATAAAATAAAGGAAATTGAAGGTTCATATTCGGGTAAAAATTGGAAAGACGAGGATGGCTTCGGGAGATAATTTGTCCTGTAATGATGGGACCCTATTTTTCAAAGCAAGCTGAGACCTTCGGAATGCGTGCGGCGTGACACACTGGGAGAACGGGGAGAACAACATCTGCTCCCCCGCCTCGTAAACCGTGGCTCGGCTCAGCCCTGCCCAGCCTGCCCTGCAGCAAGGGATGCTCTGGAACCTCCGCAGAGCTGAGGACCAGCCCCAAGTCCCTGGGATGGGCCTTTCAATCGCTGGTTTTGAGTGTGTACTGTCCTGAGCCACCTGAAGTAGGTCACCGTGACTCAGCCTGCTCTCCTCGAGCTGCTGAAGGCCACCTGGAGAGGAGGGTCCAGAACAAAGGTCCTTCTGCAAGCGCTTTAGAAATGGACCAGCTCTGGTAATCTGCCTGGGGCAGACGTATGGCACGAGCTTTTCAAACTCCTTTTGTTCCACACTTGAAAGTAGGCCCAGAGAAGGCCAGCCCCTTGCCCCGGGCCCTGCACAGCCGGCCTGGACCTGGGTCTCTCAATATGGACACACCAAGCCAGGTCCTTAACTGTGCTTACTTATCTTCACATTTTTCAGAACATGAGAGAAACCAAAACCACACCCTGAACATACAGGCTGTGAATTTGATGAGAAGAACCAGGGTTTTCATTTTCTTCTCCTGGGCAAGGTGCACACCATTCAGTGCATGTGCTTTCTCTGCCATCGGAGTCTGCAGCGCGGGGTTGTGTGGCTGAGAGGCTGCAGGATTCTACCCTTAACTAAGCATGCAAGATGAGTACCAAAATCATTACATTTATGTGCTTTTAATGGCCTGTCTGGGTTGTGTTCTGTCCAGACCCAGTGACAGAGCTGAACGCTAGCCAAGCTTTCAGAATGCGCACAGCTCTGTCTCAACGTAATAATTTGACAATGGCAAGGCTTTTGCCATTCCCGTAGGTTCTATTTTTGAGTCCGGGAGTGCAGCGCATAGCAATCGGCTGCCTGGCTCTGTGTCCCCACCCTTGTGCTGGAACTAGGGGCCCTGTTTCCTGGAGGATGAGCCTCCCACACTGGCGGGAGGCTGGGTGAGGGAGCTGGCTCTGCTGCACCAGCCACGCTTCCGGCGGGCTCCTTCTGTGGAGGTGGAGGAAACTCCAGCCCTGACAACAACCTTGTATTTTTCTGATGAAAGCCCTTTGGTGATTCACGGGCAGTGCAGTTTGAAACTGGCTGTTATTTTTGTTGCTGGTAGCAGAATGGGGATGGCGACAATTGTGTGCACCTAGGGGACATCCCTTGACGTAGACCAGTAAACAGAATCAGTGCGTAGGTTGGCAGAACGAGGGAGTTTGAAACCCTTTCCTTTTCTTAGAAAATGACTTCTCAGTCACGTGTACCAGTCAATGCTCTGTTTCAACAATCCTCTGATTTTCATCTGATTCTGCTCTGGTGTTTCTACTGTAGACCTTTAAAATTACAAATTCTATTTTCATGGAGACCTAAAGTCAAGCAAGTTTCACTTGGTTATTTTAAATCAGCAATACCTTATTTGTCTTAAAGAAAATATAAAACATTTGAGAAAATAGTAGTAAGTAAATTAAAAATACTTTTTAAATTTAATATCTGGACACTAATCAGTGTTCTACTAGGTATGCATATATTCGATTTTTTTATTAAGTCTATATATTTGAAATTTCAATGTCAATAATACAAAAATAAATTTCTATTTTCTTAGGAAAAGAAGTACATGGAGATGCATTGTTGAATATATTTAACCACAGATGAGCCACTAGTGGAAGGGAGGAAGACCTGGTCTTCCCCAGGGAAGATACGGCTTTCTCTGCTTTGTGTCTGTGTCCCCATCAATGGCAAATGACCCTGTCTTCTGGCCTGCAGGAAGACAAAGCACCTCAGAGAGAATGTGCCCTGGGCTGGGACTGAGGCCGCAGCAACCTGAGACCAGGGCTTCCCGAGGTGAAGCCGTCTGCAGAAAGGCTCTCGTGAAAGTGACTTTTACAAAAGGCAGAGAGGAGCACAAGTGTGCATTAAAAGCGTCAAGTCCCACAGCTGCACGTGGCCCAAGAGCACCCTCCTCCAGGTGGTCTGCACCCAGCCCAGGACCCTGCATTTCTAGCAGAGCCCAAGGACATCTAAGGACAGATTGAGAAACAACTCTGAGGAGCTTCTGTATCCCAGCAGGCATTGCACGGAACCGCCACCACAGCTTCAGTGCGACAAAGACGCAGCCTCCACGCGGCACCACAAAGAAACTCACATGGAAACCTATGGATGCAGTTAAGAAACCAGTTCAGTTTTCCCTCAGACTGCACGTAGTATAGTGTAAAGGAGAAAGAATTATGTTGAAAAAGACATCCAGAATGATCATCACAGAATAGATGTTTGTGATTCTTTTCTTTGCAATATTTATTGTATTTACATAAATTCTTATGAATATTTATGTCTTTCTTGTATATGTATGTTATGTGCACACCTAATGTTAAAACTGTAGCTCTGTTAAAGATTTTAAAGAAAATTTTGAAACATATTTCTAAAAAAGTATATTCTGTGAAACCCTTCTATCCATCCAGGAAGACCTCAAATTCCATGATCTGGAAACTGGAAACAAATTCCAATATTGTTTTTTTTTTTTTTGGTTATTGTTGTTTCTTTCTTTCTTTTTTCATTGACAGGCTACAAGTCTTCCTTATAATCTAGATATTTTTAGTGGTTTCAAGTTGTATCAGCCTTGTCATGATCTTGTGATTTAAATCACTGTGAAAACCTATAAAACATGACTTGTTGATCTCGACAAATAAAAATGGTTTCCGTATATATTGCCAACATGAGAGGATCCCTACCCAGCAGAGATGCATCCTTGGAATCAGGAAACTCGTGGCCCAAGGTCCTGTTTTCTCTAATGTTGTTCTAGGTGCTGGGCATGTGTGGGTGACCGCTGTTCCTTAGCGACCTCTGACCCCTAGACTGCATCTTCAAACACCTGCCTTTCTCTCCGCTCTCTGAGGACACTCAGACCCAACATGGGTGCCTGGTGGCCTGAGGACCTCGACAAGGCAAAGGCCACCTCACCTGAGGGGCTGCTTTGTCCCTGTTCCCGCTGCCCACTGGTGAAGCTGGTTGGTAGCCAGGCGTCTTTGCCTCTGCCCAGATCCTCAGAGCCTGGACCACAGCCTCTCGCAGACTCCAGCCTCCCACAGAGAGGACCTGCGCCCAGACTGGGTTTTAGGAGCTTACGGCACAGTCAGATTCGGCCACTAGATGGCAGTCTGTCCCCCGGCATGATCCGACCAAATACAGCCCTAAAGCAGGGCTGCCCCAGGATGCCAAGAGGGTGCCCAAACAAGGGGGGCTTCCTTCAGGCTTCGGGGAGCCCTGGGACTCTAAGACTGGCATCTTCTCAAGGGTGTGCAGGCCCCGGGATATCAATAGAAGCTACTGGATTTTTGTTCTTCCAAATTTGGAATGGGTTAAAGCTATATTTTAACCACTCAGTGAACTAAAATGCAATCTCTTATTGAGGTAGCTGTTTCAAAGAGTACTGTGTGTGACTCCAGACATGTCATGCACAGTTCACAGAAACCATGCTATCTGCTTCAGAACCTGCTCGTGTCCCTGAGACGGGGTTCTGGGATGTTCAGCGAGTCACTGCATGTGGGTCTCTGTAGTGAGACTTGAGTTGGTGATCTTTGACTACTTGTTATTGTGTTGATTTCTGAACAGTATTTTATTTAAATAATGTGTGTTTAAATAAAAACATTTTACTTAAAACAAGTTGAGAAACCTGTGCCGTATCTGGTGTTAGTTTTCCCCTCACCTAGGTCTCACAAGCAGCTTTGATACACAAGCACGTGACTGAACTGCTGTTGTAATGGATTTGAACCTCAGAAATTGCACTAAATTGAAATATTTTATGTTATCTTCAATTAGTTCTTTTAAAATAAAAGACGGCCTCGCTGGTCCTATTCTTTTCAGAAATGAAAACCACATGTAACATGAGGTGAGCCGCGACATCCACCCTGTGAGCCCATTCCCCGAGTTTGAGGATGGGAGTGCTTCCCACTGCTGGGTGGATTCCTCGTCCCCACTGAGCATCTCTGATGAGTCTCCTGGCTAAAATACAAAAATGACACATTTTTTTCTTTCATGTTTCATCTCTTTAAAAAAAAAAAACAGTTCTTATGTAAAACTCTACTAGAATTTTCTGAGTAGTGTTTCTTCTTAACATTTATACACGACCAATCACTAAAACCTTATAGCATGCTGCGTGAGTTTACACGTGAAGCACGTACACATGTGAAGGATATCAGGTTTTTGAAAATATGATTTTTCTGTTTTTAAGGCTGGTCTTTCAATAGACAGCCTTACGTATTTGGGTTTCCCTGAAAGTGTGAGTCATTGGTGTCAGGATGGTAGATCCATGGTAGCATTTTTTTAAATAAAGTACAAATGATCAGTCACAGTATATATAGGTCTTGAGTCCATGCAAAGGTCACCTGGATGACAGTTTGGTGTTGTGTGGAGGTAAAGGACCTCTAATAAAATGACCTGAAAATCTCCCCGCAGCTGGTGGGGCTCTGTGCCTAGCTTCTCTTTTGAGGTTTTGACACTGGAATGTTCAAGAACCTGAAGGTTCTGAAGAGCAATTGCTTAACCTTTGCTAGCATTTCATCTCGGCCACCCCAGAGCCTATCAGAGCCCCCATGGCTTGGGTGCAGAGTTTGGCTGCTTCCTGGTGTTGGTGCAGGGTAATGAGGACCCTCCCTCCCTGGTCCATACCTCAGCCCTCACCTCTTCCTAAGTCAGCAACCACTGGCTAATGTCAGTCATCAATTAAGAGATCCACTACTGTTCATGGAAACAATGTAACAAATGCACAGGAGGTAGCTACAATCAGTTGCACTTCCAGTGAATTGGCTCTAGTCCAATCCCATGGCATTTGGACCTGCTTTACCTGCACCTGAGACAGCAGCCACAGATTCTCATTGTCCTCAGTGGCATCCTTCCTGCCTGTCAACAACATAAAAGCCACAGGCTTTAGGCTCAGAAAGGCAGGAAACAGTGCTGGGGGTGCCCTGTGTTGCTCGTGGGTTGAGAATACACTAGGACAGAGCTGCTGGGGTCTGGGCTTTCCAGAGAGGCAGGTATGTACACTCGCCGATGCAGTGGAATTTATACTCAGCAATAAGCTATACTGCTGAATATTATATTTTTTCTAATGACTCATTATCCTGAAATGATGAGGAGATGAGTAGAGAATAAGTGTATTAAAGGCATAATTGCTTTTCCGTTCACACAGGAGCATGCCATATGTACATGGGAGAAATGCTTAATGAATAGGAGATTCTTGTTCCTTTCTGGTTTGTGACAGAGCTTGCCACAAGTGCATGTTTAAAACACTAATTGCTTTTAATTTCTTCCGTTACCTGATTATTTCTTTCGGCCACAGCATGCACGGCACTGCTCCAGCAATACCGCTACCAGGTTCCATGCAGTTATGTGCCTGTAATTCGTGTGTATGATTCACCAACGTAGACACAGGTACTGATGTCAACAGCTTGCAGACACTGAGGAGGAAGAATAGCTGAACTGAGCTTTCCATCTGGCAAATTCCATGTACCTAGTATCACATATGCCTGTATATACACACACATACCATCTTATGTGCATGTATTTATATTTTCTTTTTGTTTTAATTTTTTATTGTTGGTTGTCCAAAACATTACAAATTTCTTGATATATCATATTTCACACTTTGATTCAAGTGGGTTATGAACTCCCATTTTTACCCCATATACAGATTGCAGAATCACATCAGTTACACATCCATTGATTTACATATTGCCATACTAATGTCTGTTGTGTTCTGCTGCCTTTCCTATCCTCTACTATCCCCCCTCTCCTCCCCTCCCCTCCCCTCTTCTCTCTCTACCCCCTCTACTGTCATTCATTTCTCCCTGTATTTATATTTTCAAGTATCTAAATATGTGTGTATATTTAAGTACACAAAATTTACCAAATACATGTGTATATGCAACACAAGTATATTCATATGTAATAAGATAAAATATCTCTCTATATGCATATTTAAATAACTATAAACCCATACAAAATCTAGTAACACTAAATTTTAAAAGACACAAAAATGTTATCTACATGTTATTAATACCCATGAACTTAGGAGATGTATATACAGAGAGAGAGAGAGAGAGAGAGAGAGAGAGAGAGAGAGAGAGCGCCACCAACTAGTGGTATTTTCCAGACACATTACCAGGCAACAGACACTCCCTGGAGTTACTGAGGGTCCCGGTGGTGCCACCAGCATGGCAGCAGCCGGAGGCTCTGTGTGCACAGCCCTGCTGGGGGTGCTGTGCTTCACGCTGGGTTGGCGAGGGCAGGCACTGCTCCCTTCCTCTAGTCAAGCAGCGCCCTCTGCCCAACGTGTGCCATGTGCCATGGCCCCTGCGTGGGCCTCCCCAGGCACACGGGGAGCTCCCCCACCCAGAGCTGGTGCCCACTGGTTGCTCCTGCTCTGCCCCATCAGCCCCGCTCATGCCCAGCCCTGGGAGGTAGGTGCCCCAGTGGGATTGTACCCTGCATTCCTCGGCTGGGCCCTCAGACAGCACCCGGCCGCTGCCTCTCTGCTCCCGGGAAGCAGGGCTGACTTCACGGACTACTGCCATTAGAATGGCACCACGGCCAAGTACAACTCGCTTACGTCATCCCATTTTAAATGTGCCCACGTCCAAGTGCATACCCACTAACTTCATTAACCTGTATTTGCTTTAACTGTGCCTTTAATTTCTGATATTTTGAGAAATTAAGAAACAACTAATAACATTAAAAGTCAATCTAAGATCCGCAAGGTCATTTTTAGCTGTGGAAAACTTAAGGTGCGCTGATGTCCGAGGAGCATGGAGGGTCTGCACCCCTCTCCAGGCACAGAGTGGATGGGGTTAATCCTTCAGTTGTCATGGGAAAGGGAAGCATCACTGGGGAACATAATAGTCATACAGTGAGGCACCATTATATAATTACTGCATCTAATGTTTCTCTGCACATAATGTTTAAGTTCAGAAATCTCAGCCAGGGGCCCATAAAACAATCCTTGCGTTTTATGTTTTTCTGCTTATGCTGTTTTATTTCACTCTTTCAGAAAAAAAATGTAAAAATAATTTACTGAAGTAATAATTAGTGCTGTGAAGCGCTTTGTAACCTATGACAATCAGCAAATTGCTTCCACGGGATGGCTCTCGTTGTGTAGCGTCTCGTCTCGAGGAACTTTGGGGGACAGACCTTCTCTTAGGTTGAAGGTTCCTTGAGGGGGAGAACACATTGTGGTGAAATCTGCAGACTCATTAAGCGTCGCAAAGCCACGAGCTGCGGCAGCTCCATGGAAATGGCAGCGGATTCAAATCTGCACCAGGACGGCTCACTAGTCGGCATTTGCCGTGGAGCACGGAGACCTCACGCCTGGACGAGGCTGAGACCACAGCACTGGGCACGAGGCTGGCAGGGTGGCATGGGCCACTGGTGCCATGGCGGGCATGCTGGCGAGCATGGCTGCTCTGGGCCACTCCAGCCTGACCTGGGTTCTCACATCTTCCCTGAGAGAGGTCCCCAGTGCACAGAGAAGGGAGCTGACAAACAGGAGCGGGAAGTAAGAGGTGCCACATGGCACAGCAGGGAAGAGTGGCATGTGGTTTGGGATCACCAACTCACCTTGCCTCAGCCTCAGTGCAGTGGTGCTGGGGCCACCTCCCACCACCGGCTGGACAGGTCCAGTAGATCCTGAGGCTCAACCTCACTGCAGGCCAGCGCCCCCATTGTCATGGTCTTGTCCATGGCAGACTGGTCTCAGGGTCCCCATTGCAGGGCCTGTTGATCACCCCATGGGACCGGCTGCACCTCCCCTGGTTTCTGGCGAGTTAGTTTCTCTCACTACTGCCAGCCCCTGTCTGCTCTGGACCTGGGCAGGACCACCATGGCATGGACGACACACAGACCCTCGTATGTGGGAGAAGCAGCTTCAGGCTGCGGGAATGCCTGCATCCTCGGGGGCTCTGTGCGGAGGCCCCAGGGCTTAGGCCAGGTGAATGAGAAGTAGGTGGTGTGAGGGGTCGTTTTGTTCCAGCAAGCTGCTGTAGCTCTCAGTAGGTGCACATTTATTCATGTGTGTGTGTGTGAGCGCACTCTGTGTGTATGTGTGTGTGTGTGTGAGAGAGAGAGAGAGAGCGCACAGTGAGCCTTCCTGTTAGTGGCTGCTTTTTCTCTGTGAAGTGCCGGGTTTGTGGACCTCTTGGCCAGCTTGCCTGCTGGACACACATGTGCACATACAGACGCGTGCACACCCTTACCCTTCCAAATGCCCTTGACTTGTTTCTGAAAACAACTTCCCTCTTGTGCCTACCCCAGAGGGAAGCTTTTAGCCTGCATTTTATTCCAGTTCCTGTTTCCCAAGTAAATCACGCTCAGATTTACAGGCCGTGGCTTCCTCACAATTTATGTGTTGCCTTCTCCTCTTTCACTTTCAGAAGGGCATGGATGGTCTTCTTAGCATCGACCTGTCCTGGGCAGGAGGGTCAGACGCTCACTGAGTCATGCGAGTGGCCATAGAGAACCTTCCAGAGCCCAGAGCATGTGAGGAACCCTGGCTCCCGGCCAGGGAGACCCGGGTCCTCAAGGCTGCAGGCCCACATGGCGGAGGGCCAGGTTTCCCAGGACCTGATGAACTCGTCTTGACCGGAGGTTCTTAGTCCCCATGAGGTTGCTTGGGTGGGCCACCCACCAGGAGCTGTGGAGTCTATAGGGCTTTCTGCCTGGAGGGTGCGGCCATGGGATATGGGGTCACATAGGATTTCCTGCACCTCTCCAAGTTGGGATGAGTCCTCTGGCTCTGACCTCAAGGATGCCACCAGCACCTTGCAGATCCTCTGGGTAAACATTTCCAGAAGAAGAGGGGGATGCAATTTTGCCCTACTTTATATGTGCCAGATAGCAACCATTTAATTATCAGCTCTGTTTTAATAGTGCCTTGAGATGAATTTGAGAAAAATACCCTTTTCTATAACGGCACTGTCATATATAATGGATAACCACGGTGCTTCGTTGGCACAGAGATGTTGGGAAGTTAGAACGGCAGAGCCTCAAGATTCCAGCCCGAGTCTGCCTGTTTACACACATCTTTACACACATTTATATATTCTCAGAATGTGTCCTCTGGGAATACTAGTATCATTTCTGAGTTGTAAAACACTTCCATGTATTTAAACTACAAAAAGAAGTTGGTAATAACATCTAAGAAAATTAACCTTTATTTTCTGCCTTGGTTAAGAAATCATAAAAATTCTGTTATGTTATAATGTCAAATGAACTTGCAAAAATTTATTATTGTATAATTATTTCCACAGCTCAGCAAAGGTACTATTGAAGAACACGTGCGTTGTGCTGAGTTACCTGCATGCAGTTTTGTATATCACCAGATTTGGTCAACAGGGACCAGAGGTGGACACAGTTCCATAAGCTCCCACTCCCTGGTGATGGTGTAGTCACCTCGGCTTGCGTCAGAAGGCTACCATGTTCCCAGGACAGGCAGGTCCCGCTCAGGCTGCCTCCTGCCAGGTGTGCCTGTCGCTAAGCAACAGCCACTACCCCTACGTGAGTAATAAGCACATACATGTGATGTCTTGGAATATGTGCCATTTTGTTTGTAATTCACATTCACTAAATAGTGAAACTAGTGATGTTAAGTGAAACAGTCTGACACAATCCTAAAAATAGATGTGTGAAAAATTAATCAGGCTTTCTCAAAACTGTGCTTCCTGGCACTCCAGGACCGATGCTGTAGAGCCAGGTGGGAGGTGTCCGAATCACAGGTGTATCTCCTCTCCTTGCATGGTCTCAGGACTCCTGCAGCAGACACACTCTGGGGACTTGAGGCGTGAGGCTAGAGCACAGCCCATGCCCCAGCTGCAAATGCCAGGAGTGCAGGCAGAGCGGGGCCCTCCAGGTGTGCGGTGACACCATGTGCAGGTGGCAACTCTGAGCACCATGACTCAGGAGGACTGAGCCTGGTGGCACTCACTGTGGCATCCAGTCGGGACCCAGGGGAAAAGCATCTTTGGTTGCTTTCTCCCGTGTCTGTTGTTCTGGATTCAGTCTGGGGCCTTGGCAATAGCAGCAGGATTGAATGGGACAACAGCATTGCTAGGATGCCCTGTCACCTGGAGAGACCCCCCCACCCATGTCTCAGCTGTCAGAGGAGCAGGTCTGTCCTCAGCTGGCTCTGACCTGTGTGCTGGTGGTGTCCTGGCAGAGAAGAGCTGTGCCTTGGTGTGAAAACACTGACTGATGCTCAGGACACAGTGAACATGAGACCGGGGGTGCCACCCTGGAGACGGCTGGCTTTCCTTCATTCTGGAGATGGCACTGGGAGCCATTGACAGGGGAGGCAGGAAGTGAAGCTCAGGGAAGGACAGTGTGCTTCCGGAGCACTGTTGACACCTTTCAGTCTCTCTGCTTGTTGCTTCTCAAGATGGCACTGAGACCTGAGTTTGAGGGCCTCCGAGAGGCATGAGCGCGTTCCGTGACCCAGCCAGCACCTCAGAGGTTCACTCCAGCCTTCTCATTGCTTGTAATGATGCCGAATGACCTCGCATCTTGTAAAATGAAATTGAAATCTGCAGCCAGGCAGTACTTCTGCTATTAAAATGATTTTTTCTTTGTAATGGAGCACTGCCAGTCCAACCATTTGTGAATTACAATTAAAATCTGACGCCGGCAGCACTTTTGCAATTAAAACTGGCATTTTTTGAAAAAAAAAATCTGCACCAATCTAGATAATTAGATAGGAACTAAAATGCCCATTTATTACGCATATGGACATGTATGAGGAAATAATTTGAAATTTATTATTCAAGATATTCTCTTTTTAACGAGGAATATGCTGAATGCTGTGGCAAAGCAAATTGCTTTCATATTCCATACGATTGGCTACTTTAGAGAATGGGCGTAAGGTGTTTGTTCACCAGTCTCTTTATTTATTTCTCTTATGTTTGTCACTTTTTTTAATCCTCTGTTTTAGCAGTAAGCTACAAAGTTGTTAGAATATCTATGAAAAATGTCCAGTACCTCAGGGGATTTGAATTTCCTAAACCTTTAACAGTGTTCTCGACCACTTTGTGGTATAATTGCAAATACATTCTACTGGTGAGAAGCTTTAAGAAACTTTAGCGTCATTTTCACAAAGTGCAAATGCTCCAACGTGCAGGTCTCAGGCTGCATGCGGCAGGGAAGCTACGGAACCTCAGCACAGCAGCCTTCCTTTTGCGACAGTCTCCAGTTGCAAGAGATGTTCCCAGAACCACCCTAGGAACCTGGTAATACTGAGGAGAATCCACTCAGATCCTGACTGCCGCTTCTGAGGATTCAGAAAAATTGGGCCTGGTGGGCAGTTCCCTTGGCCTACAAGTGGAGAGAGGTTCTCTTCCTCGAGTGGAGCTCAGGGCTTTGGGGTCCTCCCAGCCTCAGCCCTCCTGCTGATTAGTGTCTCTGACCTGCAGACCAAATCCCACAACTCGGCCCCCTGTCCTGGAGTTCTTTATTTCTAAGATAAAGACATTGGCCTGGACTCCCAAGCTTGGTTGAGGCGGGTCCCCAGGGGACTCCGTCCTGCATACCCTTTGGGGAATGCCCCCTGAGACCCTGGTGAGTGGTCGTGCCCTGCAAGCAGGAGCAGGGTTTTACTGCCCTTGCACATTTTCCAAGGAGGGAAAATAGGTTAAAGTAAATGTTTGAAAATTAAACCACGAGCCCACTGAGTTCACGGGCATGGCTGGGGAGTAGAGTCTGCTGAAGAGCTGGAGATGTGGGCCAGGCAAGGGGAACCAGGAACAGAAAACAAAACGCAGGCCTGCAGCAGGGACAGTCTGTGGGCAAGCAAGTCACCTGCGTGAGGTCCACGGTCGGAGTGAGCTTCACTCAGTCACTCAGTTAACACCTGGGTAAAACATTCTGGTCTCCTGTGTGAGGGCAGCACCTGCCTGGTGCCAGCCCTGATGCACAGCCCAGTGACCAGACCTCCGGCCGCAGCAGCACCTCTTCTCATTAGCTGCCCGTGGCCTGGCCTGGGAGCACAGGCATTTTTTCACCCTAGTTATCTTATCTTGCTCTGAGTTTACAGAATTAGAAATACAAGGCATAATGGCAGTTACGCTAATTCCCTGATTTACTAAATCTGTATCCTAACATTTCGATGAATAGTGTGGCTTCTAACTCCCGTGTCATGATTTTCACTGTCACTGTTACAGAGATGTTGCCAGACTGTCTTTTTTTAAATTGAGATGCAATTCACATACCACAGAATTCACTCATTTAAAATGCACAGTACAGTGACTGAGAGTTATATTCAGAGTTGTGCAATCATTGGAATTCAGAACATTTCCGCCACCCACCACCCTGCAGCCTGGGCCGTCTCTCCACCCTGGCCCTGCATGCTGCTGGACGTGACCTGTCAGTGAATCCCCAGCAGCACCTCTGCCTCCTGCGAGGCACTTTTCCTGCATGTTTGCTTGCTGTTCCACGCAGTCCTTCCCCTTTTCCGGCCCTTAGACCTCTCCTGCAGAAGCAGTGGGTGCCATTACTTTCTCCTGGGTGTTCAGATTCTCCAGAGCCATGGCCACCATGAGCTGACCTGCAGCTGCCTGGTCAACACTGCTGCTTGGTGGCACTCCTCTGTCAAGGGTGCCCCTTTGCCCTCCCCCAAATGAGGTCTGTTCCACTCTGAGAACATTGTGCTCTGTCCTGAGGGGTGTAGGACTGCAGCCGGCCTTGGCAAGGTGGCCCTAAACCTCTGTGGACAGCCGCAGCCTGCTCAAGGTTCTGGCCGAAGGGCCCCCTATTCCACAGATAATCCTGGAACACACTCTTTGTGGATGTACTAAAACTTCAGAGATCAGTGAGAAGATGAAGTGCGGGGAGTGGGGGTGGGGAGGATGTGATTCTCCTAAAAGAGGAAAATGATAAATTGATAGTGAGTGCATGTGGCACCGTACTGGGGCCTCCAGAGCGGTTAGTGACACAGACTGAACACAAAGGCTTGTTCTCCATGCCTTCTCCTCCAAAAAACAAAAGAAAGGATCAAGGAACAGGTGCAGGACAACAGATGTGCATCTGTGGAAGACACCGGGCCTCTGTGCTCTCAGGGACGTTGACGCCAGTACCTTGTGGAGTGACCCAGATGCACTATACTCATCAAATTTCTATCAATACTAATTTACTAATATCAATAATAATCTGTTTCCCAGTGGATCGCTGCTCCCAGGCAGGGCGACAGGCTCCTTATGGCTCCCTGAGCTCTTCAGCATGGGTGTCAATAAAACTGACTGCTGCTCTCAAGCTATTGACAGTTATTAAAAATGACCTTGATGCAATTTCATGCCTATCAAAATGAAGAGCATATGCTCAGGGTTACGAAGAGCTGCCGTGCAGCCAGCGCCGACAGCCCGGAACCGAGGGCAGGGAGCGCCCTGCACCCCTGACCATTATTGGTTTCCTTGGTCTCTGCTTCTTTCCTGAGAGCACTGCAGGCTCCTGGGTGGAGGCCTCTGCTCCCTGGAGGCCTTAATTGGAGCTATCTGGGGCCTCGTGTGTGCTGCAAGAAGCTGCCACAGCACATCATCTCAGCGGCTAATGTGGTGTAGAATATCATAAGCCGAGCACCGCTGCAGGCCTTCGAATGCACGAGCTGGGGCTGATCAATAGAGCCCCGTGGACACGCTGGCTCCTGATGCACGAGCACAACACATGGAGAGTGCTCTCCCAGCCTTCCCCCCACTTTGCAAGGGCATTGATTTTTAAAAGCCCACTTCCTCTCTGGCTGCATGCTAGGACTTCCTGCCTGCTTTAATAGACAGCCCTAGTACGCAGAGTTGAAAAGCTGCTGACCATGAATACCCAATAGCCAAATGGTTTATTAATAATCGTAGCTAACACCCAAATGCATCCCCCTTGTCTGTATGCCCAGAATAATGGTGCTGAGGAAACACACACAGGCGGTCTAAAACAATGTCACTCAGGACTCAAACCCCTTCAAGACGGACTATAGGCATGTCCTTCTGAACGGGCTTTGTATATGCCTGTCAAGTAGAACTGAGAGCCACTCCCTCTGCCTGACAGGCTTGTCCCCAGGGCAGAGGGCAGGCTGTGCACCGGGAGTATTCTTTCTGGAGGAAATACTCCTGCCTCAGCCAAGACTGTCACACAGGGCTGCCAGCCCGGCCCTCTCTCCACTCTCAGTAGCACCTGGAAGGAACTGCACAAACCCTTTTAGAAGTTTTTCCAATTGCAGCAAAAGATCCTTTTTTCGGCTATGATTTTTTCAGGAAATATCAGTAATGGTTTAGAGAAAATCCCAACAGTTTCCCACCCATGGAATTTAAAACTGGGAGGCAAAACAAACTAAGCCAGCTTTGTTGGGTGTGTGGGAGACGCCCCTGAAGTCAAGTTCCCACCTCCCATGAACATCACTTAATCCCTTACCCCTCCCGCTCCCCTCGGAAGGGCGCCAAATTCAAAAGTTTTCTCCACCAATCCCCGTGGGACACAGAGTCTGCTCCCCTTCCCTGAGTCTCCCTGCCAAGCAGCACCATGGATACCCAATCGCTGCCTACGCAACCCTTCTTAAGCCAGTCTTGCAAGCTCCCTCTCTCTGCCCTCCTCCTCTCCTCTCTGCCCTCCCCCTCTCCTCTCTGCCCTCCTCCTCTCCTCTCTGCCCTCCTCCTCTCCTCCTCTCCTCTCTGCCCTCCCCCTCTGTCTCCTCTCCTCTCTCTGCCCTCCTCCTCTCCTCCCTCTCCCCTCCTCCTCTCCCCCCTCTGCTCTCTGCCTCTCCTTGTCTTCACCTCCGGGCAGCCCCCCAATAAAATCTCCTGGTTGAATGTCCATCGGGTGAGTCACTCACCTTTCAAGCTTGGTGTTCGGGTGCTGCTGAGAGCAACCTCTGCTGAGCTGGAAAACCAGAGGGTTAGTTTTTACTTTTCTTCTTCTACTCTGGACAAGTGTCTATCTTTATAAAAATGAGAGTTTCTTTGCTTTTTATGCATTTTTTATAAACGAAAGTGATAAATCCCAAGTGGTTAACTCATAGCTGTAGCTCACTCACCTCTATACGCAAATCACGTATCTTCAGACAGCTAGCAGGGCGCAGTGGCTCATGCCTATAAAGACAGTGACTCGGGAGGCTGAGGCAGGAGGATCACAAGTTTGAGATCAGCCTCAGAAACTTAGAAAGACCCTGTTTTAAAAAGGTTTGGGAAGGAAGCTTGGTGAGCTTGGTGGCAGAATGCCCTGAGCTCAATCCCCAGTACCAAAAAAATAAGCATCTAATTCCAAGTCTCACGGACTGGTTATAGTCATGCTATGAAACAGGTGGGCTAAGGAGCTGTTGGTCCTTGGCTTATGAGTATAGCGTGTATGTGTGTGTGTGTGTGTGTTTGTGTGTGTGTGTGTGATATAAATCAATGATTTCTAAAATTTTTAATGGCATGGCACACACAAACTCATAAAGTGAATGATCAAATGTGACAATCATGACATCATTATCATATGAAACATCAAAGTAAGTGGGAGATGTGTGGAGCCCACTTGTGCCAGCCGCTGAAGGCTGGGTCTTCCCAGTCTGCCCCAGCTCTGCTCAGTTCCTGGTGCCAGGGCTCTACCTGTGCATTGTGAGTGGGCCCTGCTCATCCGTAACCAGCCTGAGTCCTGTCCCAGGGCAGGCCCACTTACGACCGTGGTGGAGTCTCAGTAGAATTATTCTGGACATAGACTGTGCAGCTTGGCGATGTGCTGAGCTGCATGCCAAGCACTGTGGCTGTGGACACATGCGCCAGTTGGTGAGGTGTTGGGCTGCAGGCCCCGGATGCAATGCTCTTGTTAATTAACAAACTCCGTGACACATGTTTCACTATTGCTGCCCCAAACGTGGCTTAAGACAATGTCAGTGGCTTTTAGTCATGGGCCCTGAGAACCTGCCTTCAGGAAGGGCTTGGCTGGGTGGTCCCAGCTGCAAGCACCCACAGCTGTAAGCGACAGAGAAGACGTGAGCAGGAAACCTGGGTGCCGTGGAACTGGCCAGGCCGGCTCTCTTCTTGGGAGGCCCGAGGCCTCTCCACATGGTCTTTCTGCAGGGGCTAATTTGGGTTTCTCAGGATGCTGGACAGTGTCACAAACACAGGGTTCCAGGGTGGTACTTCTGTGAATGGGGTGAAGCATGCATGGCCTCTTATGACCTTGCCTAGGATGCCTCTCTGGTCCCTAGCTCCTGGCCCCTTGTACCCATTACAGTGGACAGGCCTTTAGAATTCAGGGTCTCAGTACCAGAAAGCCCCAGATGGCCACCCATCTGGTCCACACTCTGCAGTCGACAGAGAGGATGCTGTGCTGGTTCCCTCAGTCTGAAGTCTGCATGTCCTTCTTGGCTGGCTCCACAGTCAGGTTCTCTGCTCTTCTGGAGGCTCAATGACAGAGGTGCGTGACAGAGATAAGCACGGTCCAGCAGGAGGGCCTCCTGAGAGGCCATGTGACTGACTTCTGCCAAACACCGATTTTCAGTGGTGCAGATTGTTTCTCAATGATCTTCAAGTCCCTGATCTGTGATTCTTGTGTCTTCCATGATCATTTCAGCTTATTTTCTCCCTCCCATGTTGTTTAATTTCTTGTGATTGTTTAATATTGACTGAATTAAGGCAAAATCCAGCAATACACACAATTCACAAAAAACATTTCCAAATGCCTAGTCATTTACAAGCAAAATTTTATATATATATATTCAATCATCCAGCTTACTATGCTGCTCCAAGTTGGCTATAATGAATATAATGAAGTTGTGTATCATGTACATCTTCTATATAGATTAAGTTTTTCTTGGAGGCTAATTTTCAAAATATTTAGGTAGTAAGATAAAAGACATTGTATATCCAGAAAATAGACTCTTAGCCTCAAATTGCCATTTGTTTTCAAAGTACTTGGATGAGATGGGTAAAATTAGCTTCTCATTTGAAGAAAACAATAAATTTAAGTAATTTTCCAAAAGGCCAAATGAAGATTGTGGACGCTGCAACCCACCCCTTGTCTGATTATTCTCTACCTCTCTCTCTAATTCTAATAGCTCACTTTAAAATCTACATGCAGAAAAAATTACTTGACTAATTACCAGTTTCTCTATAAGCATTTGCTGATTGATGGGCCTCTCTCCGAGCTCCTCTTCACTAAGAACGGTTGGTGCACTGCTCTCCAGGGGCAGGGAGACGGTGCAGGGACCCACCCTCGAGTGGCTCATGTTCTGGTAGGAGAAACATGATAAGCCAACAAAAAGGCAAAGCTGTGTTATTGTTCCTTCTCCTTAGGATCGACTGACTGACGCCTCTATGCTCAAGTGTCTATTTGTATTTATAGTGCTCATGTATATAAGTATATAAACCCATACATCAAAATGCCAATTGTGGTATGGGAGCAAGATGGCACATATTACAAATTCTAATCAACTTGTGAAATATTGTTCATCAGTAAGCAAGAGAAATACCTTTTTGGTAAAATAACATGATGTCTGCTTCCCAAGTCTGTGCTTAAAAGCAGGGCTAGGCGGATGAGATGGAGTTTCTCGGCAGTGGCCATATGTCATGTGGTATCGAGAGGCGCAGGTGACCAGGCTCATGATGATCCATTTGTTACCTTCACCCTAGCCCATCCGATTCCTTCCCAATGAATACATGAAACGTCAACTCTCAAGTGTGAAGAGTAATTTACCTGCACATGACTAATTTTCAAATACATCCCAGCCCAGTTCATGCTCAGAACCTGAGCTATCCCCCGCAGCACGAAGTGGGGGCTCCTCTGCACCCTGCACTCAGGCAATGGGCCCCACCTCCTTGGTGCTGGCTGCCAGGGGGACACTCAGCCCAGCATTCCATCATCCTCAGGCACATGCACATCCCAAGCTGGTGAGGGCACCGTGTGCCACACCCCTGAGCCTGAAGCTCCATCTCTGAGGGCAACCCGGTAGGAGGCATGAGGCCCGCATCCTGGCGGGACTCGTGCTGGCCCCCGACCTGCCCATGTGGGTCCACCTCAGGGAATGTGCCTGGCTTGTCATGCCGTTTGTCTCCGGTGCCCAGAAAGTACCCAGGTGTATATCAGACCCTTCCTGGAGGCAGGTGTTCAACCTCCAGGCACTCACCACGGCGGCCTCCCGAGGGAGCCTGGGCCCGCTCCTCCTCACAGGCCCCACTGGCAGCCAGCCTGCCCACGCTCCAGAGGCTGCACACCTCCTGCGCCTCTGTCTTCCCGGCACCTGGTTGGATGGGTGTGTACACACCACTGCCTGCCTGAGAAGCATCCCCCTTCTTTTCTGCCAAAAAACCCTCATTCTTCCCAGAAACAGTGTGTGTGAGAGAGCTAATTGTATGTGCCAAGATGGCTCCATCACGGCTTTCAGATATCTAGCCTAAACTCCAGTCTTGATGATGTTGGAGTGAAGCTGTCTGGAAGATGAAATCAACACTTTAACCAGTGGACTTTGAATAAAGAAAATCACCTTTCATAATGTGATGGGGTCTTGCGAGTCCCTCCCCAGAGGAGGAGAAAATACGCCTCCGGGAGAGGACAGAGCAGTGCTCTTCCCTGTTCCCCACCACCTTGCAGATTCCAAACACCAGCCTCCAGAATCACGCGGACCAAGTCCTTCAACTCACTGTCCCTGTGGACGTGCACGTGGTGTGCTTGTATACATGTCCTGTAGACACAGGCACATGCATGTGTCATGCGTGCCTCTCTGTGTGTCCTGTGTGTGCTGGCTGCACATAGGCCCAGTGTGCTTGCACACCTTACTGATGTGCATGTGAGTACATACATGTGTGCCGCAGCACGTGTTCATGTGTTGCATGCACCTGCACACACGGATTCACATGTGTAGCGTGTGCTGGTGTCACATGTGCACACATATGTGTGTAACAGAAGTGTTGTGTTGTGTGCTAGTATGTATTAACTGCTTGCGTGTGCATGTGTGCCTGTGTGTGAATATGTGTGCAGGTGTGTGTGTCCCATAGGCATGTGTGTGCCTGTGTCACAAAGGTAAAATGTGTTTGGGTGTACATGTGAGGCATGCATGTGTGTGCATGAGTGTACATATGTGTAACATGCCACATGCAGGCGAGTGTGAGTGCAAGGTGTCACATTGTGATGTTTGTGGTGTGTGTGTCATACATGCAGGCATGTTGTGCGCATGCACGTACATGTGAGCAGACAGGCGGTGTCCTGCTGGTTCTTCCCTGGAGTAGCTGACTAGCACAGTGCCACAGGAGAATAGGCGCCTCCCTTAAGGTTGGAGGAGGTCATAGTAGGAGCTGGTGGGTGACTTCTAAGGCAAAGGGCTAGGGGACATGCTTTAGATAAAAATTTTATTTCCCTGTTAAGGAGAACCAGCTTCCTGGCATGCCTTTTCCCTGCACCCTCCCCGCCCTGGCCTGCAGAGCAGCCCGAGAGCCTGGCACGTGGGAGGGCACACACTGCCAGGCCACAGGGCAGAGGCTCTGCATCCCCAGGAGCTGCAGCTGGCTAGGGAAGACCGACCGCCACTGCAGGTCAAGAGGGCTGTCCTGGACCAGCATGGTTCAGCCTTCACCTGTGTCCTGTGGGCGGAAGGGGCCGCGGAAGGGGCCGTGTGGCAGCAGAGGTGCTCTGAAGTCCTGAGGAGAAGTCACATTCCATTTAAATTTCTACGTGAAATTAACTCAAGTGAAAATGCAGTGAACTCAAAGACCAGAATGTTTAGCACTGTAGGCGCCGTGAAGTGGGAATCCAGGATGTACTCCAGGGAAAGCAGGCGTTCCTCAGAGGGTGGAAACCAAGGTGGAGAAATCAGAGGGAACAAACTCGGCGGCAAGCACACAGCAATCCAGTGAGCAGCAGCCGCGGGAAGTGGCAGCGCGACTATCACTTTTTATGAATTAAAATCACAGCGGCACATGGCATCGGGCAGGATGGGAGGAGTGTTTCTGAAGGGGATTATGTCTGTGTCCTTCCTGAGAACATGTGGCAAGGTGAGGACTCACGGCTGGAGGTGACAGGCAGGTAAGGCACTGCAGACCAGGTCTGGTCCCGGGAATGCTGGGCGGGAGGTGCTCCTGGTGACGCTGCGGGAGCTGCCTGCAGAGAGGCTGGGGAGCTGTCTTCTTGCTGTTCTGGCTAGGACACAGTTTAGCACAGTTCACTAAACCCCATTTGTCACAGCAAAGGCTTCACAGGACATAGCTACGTGAAATACACAAAAAAGTCGGATGAACACACTGTGCAGCATGTGAAGGGGTCTGCAAGACCAGAGCCACAGGAAGGGCAGCTGCAGGGTCCTGGTGGATGGGGGAACTGCAGCCCAGGAACCTGTCTGCAACCAGACAGCAGCTGTGCAGGCGGGATCCGTCCAGTGTGAGTACGTTGAGATTCAGCCTCCAGAGAAGGTCGATTCAGATCAGTTTCAGCTCTTAGCAGAGGAGCAGCTGCCCAGGTCCTTCCAGCCCCACAGCAGGCATCTGTTCCCCAAGCAGCCTGCACAGACCTTGAGGACCCCACCCTCCGAGGGCAGGCGTCTGTGCTGGAGTCCCTGACGGCATACAGGTGCAGGGCTGGTGGCCACGCTTTCTGCCTTTCCCCCTTCTGAAGTGAACTCCTAGTTCTAAAAGATGAAAAGAGTTAGGGAGATGGATTATGGTGCTGTTGCACATTGTTATGTATTTATACCACTAAATTTTACACTTAAAATGGTGGCACGTTGTGTGTATTTTTTCACAATACAAAACAATGCTGGGAATCCTATACAATGATATGAGCCGGGAAAATTTTTAAATTACAAGGGTTTGAATAGAAAGAAAAAAAATCCAGGCCCCTCTGGTGGAATCATAAGGGATAATGGCCATGAATCAACTGTGTTTAGTTGGGTAAGCAGAAAGGAAAAAAGACAAACTAAAGAGTGCTCCAGATCTGAGGCCCAGAAACCTTTCCCCAAGTGAAAGCAAGTGGGTGGGTACAACTCATTCCAAATGGGAATTCTGCGATTTGGGATTGTGACAGCAAGACTCAAACCACAGAGCCCCCTAAGAGGCATGCACTGAGGGAAGCGGAGGGTTCTGGCTGGACCTGCCAGCCAAGGTGCAGGACTTGAGAGGGAATCATGCATGGCCCACCCAGCTTCAGACCACACCAACAGGACCCTGGGGAGCTGGTTAGGTCCAGGGCATTTGTAGGAGATCCAGTCAGTTTTGGGTCAGCAGCAAGATGCTGTTGCAAAGTCAAGTTCTCCTCTGCAGCAGCTCTTGCCTGGGAAATATCAGTAATAAATATTGCAGAGGCTCCTCAGCTTAAAAAACATCATTGGTGTATTGTAATAATAGTGGGAGTCGTTATGTCACATTGGGCATGCACCTGATCTAACCAACTGTTCACAAATCTGTCAGTTCCATGCATTCTCCCCAAAAGTCTAGTTGCCAACCCCTAAGGATAAGGACCACCATTTGTACCCCTCAGTCTGTCCCTCTACAGTCTGCCCCCTGCCACATTCTGTCCAGTCCCGAAAAACCAGGATTCCCTTATTTCAGTTAGTGGTGTTCTTTACTCCATTTCCTGTCTGGAAAATGTCATTCCTCTTTACAAGAGAGGCCCCTGGACAGGCTGGTCCAGGCCCCCAGGGAACAGTGCAGGTCATGCTCCTTACAGCCTTGGGTGCATGGATTCAGCAAAGTGCACGCTTATCAGCATGAATAGTGTAAAGTTACTAGTTGTGCCAATCGAAACCAGTGGAACATTGCAATTTTCTTATAGTTCTACCTATTTTAAAACTTTTCCCGCAAACTCTTATAAAGAAAATTGTTTGAACACTAGGAATCATCAATTCAAACAAATGGAAATTTTAGTTCCAGGGTGTGTCTTTTTACAGAAGCAGATTCTTCATGACCAAACCAACTAAAAGGCTGTGAAACTATGTTCTCTAAGTACTCATTATTGTTCAACCACGACTTAGTGTAGCTGTTTCTCTCACTTCTTTCTTAAGAATTTGTTGATTAAAAATGCTTATTGTATTATCACCATATTATATTTATTTCAATTTTTGGCCCATTAAAAATTTAATCAATGGACTGGGAGTCTGGAGCAGTGGTAGAGGGCTTGCCTGGCATGTGTGAGGCTCTGGTGATGAGCACATCAATAAAAAAAATTTTGAAATTCCTTATTTTTAATATCATAATTTCATTGATTTTGTGCAACGTCCTCTGCAAGAATGCCCTCTGGACCTTTTTCATCTGGGCTCTACAAAGTGTGTGATTAAACCACTCAGCATTCTTCAGTTTTGAGTTACTCATTAACCGTACTCATTGGTCAAGTACATGCTTGACCAATGACAATGACCTTAATTTAAGTTTCTCTTTTGTGTTCTTGCCTTTGATATTTGTCTTTGGATTTTGCTATTCTGTTTTAATTATTTACATTGTATACCTTTTTTCCATATGTTCTTTTTTCAATGTTTATTTTTTCTTTCTTTTTAGGAAACTTCCAATTCATTTTGGAGGAAAAAAAAAGGCCTAAATTCTGTAGAACGCTGTGACCTCCTTGAACGTCTTCCTGCTAGGTCCCTCATGTTGCTCGCGTGAGCATTTAGATGGGGTTCTTGTTGTTGTTGCTTCTGGAAGAACAGAGGCACGGCCAGGTGAAGCCAGGGAAACTGGACGGGGAGCCAATGCACATGTGCCCTGGGACTACTTGGACCCCCAGGAACTTGCTCTCAGACGCCTTTCAGAGGTTCACCTTCAACCAGAGCCAGGTGTTGGCCTTTCATTCTTTAGTATCATATTTCAAGATCCTATCAATCATCACTAGCCACTCCATATGACCCTTCAGGACACTCACTGATGGTCCCACAGCCAGTTATGGACACTGGACACCTATACCCACATGCTCGCACTTGGAACACTGGCCCAGGTGGTTCTCCAACTTCTGAGGGTCTGCGGCCCCTGCGGAACCCAGAACTGCACCTACAACTGTGAAGTCCTGGCCCATGTGCCAGTCTGGGTTCTAGAAGTGGCCAGTTTTAGACCACAATTCACAGCTGCTGGATTCCTCCCCCACACAGCCAGCCACAGGGTCTAACACCGCACTCCACGAGAAGTCATAATACAGCCGTTGAACATACCATCAACACTAAATTCCCCAACAACCTAATTTCTGCTCCCAGGCTCTCACTGCCCAGGGTCCTTTTCAATCATAATGATGGGATTGCAGAGCACTCACTAAATAAAGAGCTCATTGCAAAGTACAGGGCTCACACATGAGCTTTACGAGTAATCAGTGCTGAATTAAGGCCTTGATTCTCCTTGGGTCATTCCTATTAACATTGCATTTTGAATATATGCATGCGGATTTCTTAGTTCTCCTAAGTCTTTGGTCAGTTGTGGGAATCTGAAAGTGCCCCAGAACCTCCTGACCACATGCTAATTATAAGAGACCACAGAGAGCACCGCTGGTGACTCCATCCACGTGCTCTGTGCTGTAGCCAAACATGCAAACAGGCGCACAGTCAGACATCAGACACAAACGTCTACCTTCATTTCTTTGACACTGGTCCTATAATAATGAAGACTATGACTTATGAAGCCATTTTACCTTGTCAGGCAGGTGGAATGATGAACCACAGAAGTCATTGCCTGTTTTTATGGACTTAATGAACAAACAAAATCAGTTGGTATATGTTATAGCATTTGTGGTTTAGATTGATTCCAGGTTTGTGATTATTGTTATATTTGTTGTCAAGGAACTTTTAGAAAGTTGTATTTGGCTTTTAAACCCCTTCCAAAAATTTCCAGGTATATTTGTTTTTAGATAATCCAATGGCTGCAGCAAGACCGTTTCTCAGCTTTGTGGATAGGTCACAAAAGTCCCCACACAACAGTTTGTTTCTTTAAGCCAATGGTACTGATAAGAAAAGGAATGTGCTTTGCAAATTGTGGCATTGACAAAGGGGGTATTGGAAGGAGGTGGCTCTCTAGCACACTTCTGGGAGACCATTTGTAATCTAGAGTACATCATGAATCTTGGTCTTCAAATTGAAGACCTTTGTTCCCCAGAGACGAGTAATCATGGAAGTTCACTTCATTTCAGCTGACCTTAAAGAAAGGGCCAGCAGAAAAAGAGGTCTTCACTGGCCAGGGCCTTGCGCTCATGTGACAGCATGAGTCGACTGGCGGGAATTCATGTTTCTGACTGCTCTGTCGTGTCCATGGCTTCCTCGCCAGCAGTCTGTGGTTCCAGGCCTTGGCCAGTGGGCTTCTGTGTCCAGCGGAAGGCAGACTGAAGCAAACAGGTCTTCCCCGCCCACGGCGGTGTTTTGGAAATCACCCTCTTGCCTCCCCTGAGGGGCCCGCTTGGCTTTCACAGGTGTCCAGTGGTTACTTCCAGTCAGAATGACCCCCGACTGCGCGCTCTGCCCAGGGGTCAGCAAGGAGGGTGCTTGGCCCGGGTCCTGCCCGGCCACTCTGAGAGCAGGGCACAGCGCTGCCGGGGACCTGTCTTCGCTTCTACAACAGCGGCTGCAACTCAAAGCAGGGGCTCTCTGGGGTTCACCGGGCCACCGAGCCCAGGGAGGGGCCAGGCTGAGCCAGAGGAGGTAGAGGAACTTGGGCGGTTTGCGGAGGGGCGCCACGCGCCCAGGACGCTCCGCGTGCCCAAGGACCGCAAGTGCCGGGCCAGAGCCTTGGATGGCTGTCACCCTCGATCCCCTCTGTCGGCCGAATGCGTGACTGCAGGCTTCCCTTCTCCTCCTGTGTCTTAGGGGGCCACCTACTTTTAAAGACTGCTGAAGAATACAACACCCAAGGACATCTGCGGCGCCCCGTCACCACTGCTGGCGGCCCGCGTTGACGCACCCTCTGTGTCCATGGGGACAAACCTCCTGGCGTCCAGCCCTGTCCTGCTGCTGCTTGCCCTTGACACACCAGCTTTAGAAGTTGTGTGATGAGATCTGTTGGCAAAAGCTCCCAGTATTCTGGAGCGCATCGTGAAAACACGGTTCACGGGTATCCCACTCTGCTGGGCAGTAGGTCATCTTACAATCAGCAGTTTGGAGGGATTCACTGCTCTCGCCTTCCCACCTCCTGTCAGCCTGGCTCCCCACCACAGGGGATCCAGCTAGTCTAGGTCTCTCTCTCTCTCTCTCTTTTCTTTTTCAAAATATTTTTTTTTTTTTTGATGTATGGTAAATGCTACCCACTCTCAAGTACAAGTCAATGGATTTTAGCAGACATCTAGAAGTTTACAACATGACCACACACTGGCCTTAGGACACTCCTGCCTAACAGGGAAGCCTGGCCCAGGTGAGGTAAGGCTCCCTGCACTCTGCCCTGGGCAGCTCTGGTCTTGATATGTCTTGGGGTGGTTCATAGAAGTGGAACTGTACAACTTGGGTTACTATTTCTGACAGCTTTAACTCAGCATGATGTTTTTTAGTTCATCCATATTATACTTTATGGACTTTATCTCCTCCATTGACATATTTCCATGGATGTAACACAATTCTTACCCATTTTTGCCAGTTGATGGAATTTGGACGGTTTCCACTTCTGTCCATTGTGAACAAATCTGCTGTGAATATCTGTGTTTCAGTTTTTGTGTGAACATATTTTTTTTCTGCTACATACCTTGGAATCAAATTGCTGGTCCATGTGCTGAGTCTACATTTTTAAGAAATTACCAAACGGTTTTCCAAAGTACTTTTGTCATTTTCTATCACTTGTAACTGTGCATGGGGGCTGTACTTCTCACCTTTGCTAGCAGTGGCCCTTTCTCCCTCCTTGGCTCTGACCGTCAGAGTGGGCAGGAAGTGCCATTCCATCTCCTGCTTTCCTTTGCATTTCCCTAGTGGCTCATGATGCAGAGAAATGCTTCGGATGCCCATTTGTCTATATTCTCTGGAGAAATCTCAACTCAAACCCTTTGGCCATTTTTAATTGAATGATTTGACTTTTTATCACTGAGTTTCAGTTTCTGGGTTTTAAATCTATTCTGCATACAAGTCCCTTGTCATGTGTTGATGTATTTTCTCCCAGTCTGTGTTGTCTTCCCATTTTTTGATGGCAATCTTTGCAGAATACAGTTTTTGATCTTCAGGCCAATTTGTTCATTTTGTATTTCATCAACTGTATTTTTGTATCAGATCCAATAACTCATTTTCTAAAATAAAGTCATGACGACTTACTTTAATGATTTTTGCCTAAAATTTATCTATGGTCTACATTGCACTTAGCTGTGACTTGGGTTGAGTTAGTTTGTGTGCGCGGCTTGAGGCAAAGGTACCTTTCCACTTACAGATACTTAGTAAGCATCACAGTATCATTTGTTAAAGCACCATTTCATTCCCATTGGAGTTTTTGACATTTTAACCAAAATCAGTTTATCATACCTGTTAGGACTTCTGTCTGTGTCTAAATTATCTCCCTTTGGTTTATGTGTCTGTCTTTGCAGTAGGATCACACTTGCTCTGTACCTGTCACCTTGTCAGAGTTTTGAGACAGGGAAGTGACATTCCTCCAACTTTGTTCATCTTATCAAAATTGTTTTGCTACTCTGGGTCTCTTCCATTTCAATAGAAACTTTAGAATCAACTTGTAAAATTTCTACAAAAGAAAAAGGATGATTTTTGGTAGTGATTGTGTTTGATCTGTAGACCATTTTGAGGATTTTTGTCATCTTAAAATATTGTCTTTAAATACATGAACATGGATTATTATTTAATCTGATCATTTTTAATTTCTCTCAATATTGTATTATATTTTTCTGCATGTGTTCTTTTGTCATTTTTTATAAATATTTCACTTTTATGGTATTATGAATGGAATGTTTTTTTTAAATTTTGTTTTGGGTTGTTCGTGCTAGTATACAAAAATAAAATTGATTTTTGTGTACTAATGTTATATCTAGCAACCTTGCCAAACTCCCTTATTAAGTATACTTTACTAGTGTACTTCATAGTTTTTCTTTCTTTCTTTCTTTCTTTTTTTGGTACTAGGAATGGAACTCAGGGGTACTTAACCACTGAACCACATTCCCAGCTCTTTTACACATTTCATTTTGAGACATAGCTTCACTAAGTTAATTGGGGTCTTATTAAGTTGCTGAGGCTGGATTTGAATTCATGATCCCTCTGCCTCAGCCTCCTGAGCCACTGGGATTACAGGAGTGCACCACCACATCTATATTCCCAGAGATTTATGCACACAAAGTTGTATCATCTGTGAATAAACACAGCAATCTCCTACCTTTCCAATACCAAAGTCTTCATTTTACATATCTACACATTATAGGTAGACCTGAAGAAACATGTCTAATAAAATGAGTGAGGCCAGCTATATGTTCTTTAAATATATACTTATGAGGTTGGGAAAGTTTCCTTCTACTCCTGGTTTATTGAGTGGTTTACCTTTAGAAGTTTTCTAATATCTTTTCTGATTCCATAGAAGTGACCATGTGGCATTTTATCTTTTATTCTTTTAAATATAAGGTATTGCATTAATTGATTTCTGTATGCTAAAGCCACATATCTGAAATAAATTTAACTTGATGATTCTTCCTAGTATTTTTATATGGTGTTGAATTGGGTTTTCTAGTATTTGTTTTAGTCATCAGACATCTTAATTCATGAGAGATACTCATCTGTATCTTCCCTGTTCTGTAATATCTTTCTTTGGCTGTTATATCAAAGAAATACTAGCTTCATTGAGTGAATTAGGAAATGGTTCTCTCCTTTAATTTCCCCTCTGTTTTAATACTTTAATTTTAGCTTAGATTGCTATCAATAGTATGGATGTTACTGTTTGCCGTTAAACCAACATGGTGCCACTCCTGGACATGAAGATATTTGACAAGATGCAAGTCCCAACAAGACTGTGGCTGGTGCAGCAATCCAGCCTGCTCTCCTTCCCCAATTCCTCTTCTTCCCTGGGAGTGTGCTAGAACCGAGGGGCCTTCCCAGCCACCCGCAGGCAGCATTTCTGTACCTCTCCCTTGCTGTTCTCTGCCTCAGTCTTATATACAATCTCTCTCTCAGGGGAAGTTCATTTAGTTTCCTTATTTAAAAAAAAAATTGGAACAATAAGAATGCGAAAAAAAGTGGACCAATACTTTGGTATTGGGTTCTAAAACATAAGCATACCCCTCAGTCATAAGAACATGAAAATCCATCATGGAATGAGGAGAGGCAGGCTGGGGCTGCTGGCCCTAGCTCCTCCGTGTCTCTCGCTCCTGCCCCTGTTAGGCTCTGAAGTCCATGGAGGAGTGGGTGAGCTTCTTACACAGGTGCTGAACACATACTTATGAAATGTTAAGCTGCCCACTCTGGTAGAGTCAATGTTTTCTCTAGTTTATTATGACTTTAAAAGTCTTTGTATGAAGAAGAGGTAGATTACCATCTATATTTCCCATGGGGAGGAGTGTACACGTGTTGTGGAAGGGGCTCACATGTAATGTTTTATTATTCTGTGTAGCAGGATAAAAGAACCTATCTTGATTTTTTTTTCTTAAAATATTGCTCCACAACTAGTTTTGAATGTTCTTGCTGCTGTGTGAAATAGTTCTCTAAGGGGGAAATCCTGCCATAATAAATAGGGTGAAGCATCCAGTGAGAAAATCCAGAGTCATGTTTCCATGAAGTCAATGAAAAGTTCAATAACCCGGAAGTCTATATTATTACTAAAGGCACATAAGTAAAGAATATTGTTTTTACTACCCAGTTTATATGACACAGAAGTCTGCTTGACTTTGGGGTATCATCCAAGACCTCAGTGGATGCCTGAGGTCATACTATAGATAGTACTGACCCTTAAATGTGGGTGACACAATACACAGCAATCTGAAGAGGAAGACAGTGAATAAGAGTCTAGCAGGCAGGTAGCATATACAGTATGGATACACTGGACAAAGAGATGATTCATGTTCTGGGTGGATCAGAGGGGAACAGTGCACAGAGGACACTACTTAGAACAATGTGCCATTTAAAACATATGAATTTTGCTTATATTTGGAATTTTTCATTTAATCGTTTAGACCATGGTTGGTTGTGGGTACCTGAACTTGTGGAAAGGAAGACTACAGATAAGGGGGACTGCTCTATATAACTGGCCATTGTGTATATGTATGATTTCATTATTTCCTTCTACACCTGTACTTAACCCACTTCCCATTAAAAACAAACAAATGAGGAAGCCAACAAAATAGCCAGGATACAGCAAATTAAGCTTCCCACCCCTTGAAAACAACAGCTGACTAGGGGATGAGTGTCCATCTGTCCTGATTCTGTAGTACCTTGGGAGTGCCCACTCTTAGATAGTCATTGTATGTTATTCTTACTAAGTTATGCTTTGAGATTGGAGGTTGTGATTTATTTTATCAGTATACACTTTTAAAATTATCACACAATCATGTCTATTTTAATATGTGCTAAAGGAAAGTCCCTGCACTTTTCATCCATTCAAACCATTCCTAGTTACTCTCAGGTGAGAGGTGGACGGGGAGATGCTGATGTTACCAAGGAGTCTTCTTATGGAAGGCACAGTTTCCAGCCATCCCAAAGCTCAAGAAGACTGGGTTGAGTATTTTCACTTTCCTATAAACCACGAGTCTCTGCACTGGGACAGAAAGTGGGAAAATTAAGAATATCCCAATTACCTTTAGACTGGCAAACCCACTTTCTTCTGCCAGAATAGCACAATTTGGCACGTTCTTTGAAAATCTAGTTGCTGTAGTTTTGTAGTTAGTGGCAATTTTATCTACATCCTGCAAATAGATTGGCTTCTAGAGTCGGGCAATGATGTAAAATATGAACATGTTCTTTGTTTTCATAGGTCTGAAGTTAGGTTTGGTTACATGTACGACAGGTAGAAGCCATTTTAAATTGGAAAATGTTTTACTTTTATTAGTAAAACACGTATTAGGCATGCATTAACAAATTATCTTCAGGTGAATACTATAATATAAAACTGAATTTTATTTTTAATGTGAAATGCACATAGTAGGATAATATGATTTTTAAGAAACATCTTCCCCTAATCCCTTACACGCCATCCTGGCCTTAAACATGTTTCTACTTAATTTGTTGAACTCTGAGGAAGAAAGCTCCATTGGTATTGAAACAAGATTTACAATAAAACAGAACAGGTCTGAGTTTTGACACGTCCAGCTGCAGACACATTTCTCTTCCCTGTGTCCGAGCTTTAATCAGGATCCTTTGTTGTACAATGAAAGATGGCAAAGCCCACTGGTTTGTAAGCATGTGCACATCCAGATCCTTCATAATATTAGTTAAAATCAATGTGCTGCTTTTTTAATTATTGCTCATGGTACAAAGCAGGGAAGGCTCATTTAGGAATGGATCGATATTGAAAAGGGATTGGTAGACGGCCGTGCAGTACATCAGGCGGCTTGATGTAAAAATCATTGGGTCTGTGCTGTGGCGGTTTAGGGTTATCAGTCTGGTTAGCCTCCAGCTGGCTGGGGCAGCGTAATGGGCGAAGCTTCCAGGAGCCCGTGCTCCTCACTGGGCTGCTCCTGGAGGAGCGGCTACCTGGCTGCAGCATCACGCAGCTCCAAGAGGGAGGCGATTAGGAGAACTTACCTCTGCCTGGTTTTATTGATCACGTGCAGCCAAGTCTGGACTGCAGAGCGGGAGCCGTTTGCTTTCTTCTTCTGGGGCTGCTGGGTTTTTTAAAATCTCCTGGGTTTTGATGAACGGAGATGATAAACCACCCACTCTGAATGCTGAGTGTGAGGATGTTCAGTTCTTCAGTGGAACTGTGTATAGGAGAGGAGTAAAAGGGGGAGACAGAGGCAGGGTGGGGAGGGAAGTGAAGGATTTAAACCTCGGGCTGAGCCAGGTAGCCTGATGATTCCGGAGAAGAAAAGCAAAAACAGGAAATAAGATAAAGCACCCCATGAGCCTACAGGCAGTAGTGATGCAAAGAGTGCAAATCCACAGTGGCTTCCTAAACCCACTCCTGATTTTTTTTAAAAATGTGCATGTGGAGACCAGGGGGCAGAGTCACCGTTATGTCTGGGTTGCAGCTGAGAAGCGGATTGTGCCATGTGCTTACCTGTCTGGATGGGTTTTGCTTTACATTAGTGCAATATGCTTTAGATGATGACGGTGCCCGTCTGCCACCCCGTGCACTGCAGAAGGTGGCCGAACTTCCACAAGGGACAGCAGCGTGGAGACCCTGAACAACCAGAGGCCAAGCCCATGTGCCCACACACCCATGTGCCCACACGCCCACATGCCCACGCCATGGGGGATCAGCTGGTGGTGACAGAGCTGCATTCCAAGTGAAGTTTCTTCACCTCAGAGGCTCTGTGATCAAGGGCAGCCCGAGTGCCCTGCTGAGAGGGTGCCCACCTGGAGTTGGCTCAAGCCCCTGGGCGTGCACAGCCATCGATGGCATTGATTTCCGGTCAGCGCTGACCCCTGCCTCACCAGTGAGCATCCTCAGTTTTTCACATTTTAATGATCATGTGTCTTTATTTTAATTTATTTTTTCCTCAGCTCACCGTTGGGCTGATCAGGTAGTCTGATGTTGACTTCTGGCCCCCATTAATAGCAACATTTTAAAAAATCAAATGCTGATTAGGTGAGTGGGCAAATCACAGACACTTGGAAAAAAATCGAAGGTTTACAAGCACATCGTGTATGGAGGGCCTAGAGAAAGCGCTGGTGTGTGTGTTTCTTCATACCGTGCACAAGCGGCGAAAGGCAGAGGTGAGGCAGAATGGGCAGAAAGAAAAGTCAGGGCCAGGAAGTCCCAGGAAAGAGGGCGAAGGAGCAGTGGCCACCCGACTTCGAGGCAGCCCACGTGTGACTTAATCATAAACATCGAGTGCTCACAGAGATCAATGTCCGATTAGTCTGTTCAAAAGAGGATTCTCATGAGATGCCTTTAAACACTGAGCTCCCAAATGCACGTGGCTCCTGGGGTTTAAGGGCCCTCTGTCCCTCCCCCTCCCCCCTTTCTCCTTGCTCTGTCCCTCTTCTCTTCCTTTCCCCTCCCCCTCTCTTTCCAGAACCATGTCGTTTCACAGCTCTACGTCTGCATTTCCTTTCCATACGTGGTCTTTTCCCTCCCTCCAACTCATCTGAGAACTTGCCCAGGAAGTGAGCTGACCCTCTGAACAGGCACCTCATGCACCAACCTGGGCTGGAATGGTCCCACAGGCTGGCTTGTGCTTGTGGTAGAATGGTGCCTGCCCTGCCCCTAGGACATGCATGCCAGCACTTGGTGTCACCATGCCAGCCCTAGCACTCTTCCCAGGACAGAAGAGTCACCAAAGGCTCACATGAGCTCCATGGAAGGCAGGTCCCTTTAGGTGGTTTAGAGGGTGCATTAAAAAAGTGGCAGCCAAGGATTCATGATGGGTTTGGAATTAGCAACTAGAGGGCCCAGTTTTCCCAGTACAATAGTTTGGAATTACTGGGGCAACAGATGTGAGCCACTGAGGAAGCTCCATGCCGTATGTGCGCGTTGGTGAAAGTCGTGGATCATGCGTCCAGCATTCGTCCAGGGCCAGCTGGAGGCAAGGCCCTCTGCACCCCACAGGAAGGCAGCGCCTCACTTACATTTATGACAATCTGGGGACTAAGTTATGATGAAACTCTTCCTTAGATAAGCCCCTAGGACGTGAGATAAATGTCCTCCTCTAGCATCCCAATCCAGGAGCTAGCTGAGAGGAAAGAAGGCACAGGCCAACACCAGCTTGCTCGGAGCACTCCTGCAGGTTTCATGGCCAAAGGCTGGACACAGTCCAGTGTCCACCAAGGCACAGTGCATCCATACAACCCAGGACTCCCTAATGGTACCAAGCAACAGGCCCTGGACCCATCAAACGGCCTGGATGCATGAAAGAAGACAGAAGAGAGAGAGCACTGTCCAGGCAGTAGAACTTCCTCTGACTGCTACCAGCTGCAGGGTGGTGGCTTAGGACGTCACAAACCTGTTCTCTGCAGGTCAGAAGCCCAAGGAGGACCTCCTGGGCTGAAATCCAGGTGTCCGGGCCAGCTCCTTCTAGAGCTGTAGCGAGGAGTCCTCCCCCTGCTCCGGCAGCTTGCAGGGGTGGCCAGCATCTTGCAGCTCTGCTTTCTCAGGATGCCCATGGCCCTCCCTCCCTTCCTCCTTCAGTCCCTTCTAAGGATCCTGTGATGATGTCACATCTCCTAGATTACCCAGGAAACTCTCTCACCTAAGAGACTTCTTAACCACACTTGGAATCCCCCTTCCCTCCTCAGGTGATATCAGGTGACACATTGCAGGTTCCAGGGGTCAGGACGTGGATGTGCACAAAGATCCTTAAGCCAGCAGCAGCCAAGAGCAGACCATCACTGCCCTGAGTGGGCAGGGTGGCACATTTCTGTCATCCCAGCCACTTGGGAAGCTGAAGCAGGAGGAACGAAAGTTCAAGACCAGTCTCAGCAATCTAGTGAGGCCCTAAGCAATTTAGTCAGACCCTGTCTCAAAATAAAACAATGTGAAAAGGGCTGAATATAATAGCTCAGTGATACGGGGCCCAAAGTTCAATCCCCAGTGCAGGAAAAACAAACAAACAAACAAAACTGTCTACTAGGACAAAGGAACATTAACAAAACTGACTCCAGAAAGAATGAAATTCTGATTTTCTGTATGCTTAAAATATCTTATACTTAAAATTTGCTTAAAATGTTTCATGCTTATCACTTCTCAATTATTTTAAGCTATTTTCTAAGAAGACAACACAGTGCTTTGAGGGTGCTCCGGGATGCGTGCGAGAAAAACTTGGACCCTTGAGAAGTGCACTTAGTTGATCCCAGCAGGCCTGGCCTGGGCCTGAGGAGGCTGAGCTTGGCCACTTGGGAGGAGGAAGGACAGACAGGAACCCAGAAAGGAGAAAAGACCTGTGCGGGTGCAGGAAGACTCAGGGCCTCGAGCATTCTCTTTAAAGCAGTGGTGCCAGCAGGGTTAGTTCTGAGAGAGGAAACTGGAATGTGGCACCCGGAGTTGTCTAGGTACTGAGGAGTTTGCAGGGTCAGGAAGCAGGCAGGTCCTGCTGTCACCTCCCTCCACCCCATGGACTCCTCAGGTCTGCCTCTTTTGCTGAGGGTCCGCTGGTTTCTGCTTTGGGAGATGTGCGTTGTTGTGGCCCTGCAGGGTGACTTTCCTTGGGTGACTCATGCCTCTCCTGCCTGCACCTGACTGAGGCAGGTTCAGAGGTCCTTCCTGGGGGCCTGGGCAGAACATCCACAGCAGGCATTCGAGCAGAGGGTCCCACCCTTCCCGGACCAGGACCCGTGGTGACCTAGACCCTGTAAACAGCCCTGTCCCCACCACCACATCATGACGTGAACAGAGCTGCAGAGGCAAGGTTGGGAACGGAGCCTTCTGCACCTGACTGGGGCTGGGAGATGAGATGAGACGGCCAGGGCAGCCCTGGGCAACTGCTGTGCAGGGTGGGTGGCCATCGCTTCCCTCGGCTTCGGTGTGTCTCAACTTCTGTGAGAAGTTGGTGGCTGTGGCTGCAGGTCTGGCTAGCAGAAGTTGAGGCGGCAAAGACGTGTGACATTACTTGGAGCCTGATGTTTGCAGCTGCGCTTTCTGCTGGGTGCGGGGAAGGCTCTGACTTGTTACCGCAGCTCTAGTCACAGGACTTTGGAGCCCTTTGAGTGGGGACCAGCAAAATCCTGTATAGGAAGTGCCTGCTGAGAAGCTGCCCTTTGGATCATGATCACATATCATGAAAATAAAAAAATAATAATAATAGTAATAAAGAAATAAACACTCAAGCTGGAAGGACTCAAACAAGTAGCTAATGTAGCATTGGATTTTACAAAGTATAAACTCTATCTCCACGGGTTTCTACTCGTATAAATAAATGGTTGAATAAAACAGTAACTGGGGAAGAAGAGATAATGTCCCATGCAGAAAGATTCCGAATAGTTTGTGTGAATATCTGTGCAGAGGAGTGAAGACAAATTCCCACTCCTTAGGTGGACTCAGTCAGCAAGGTGTCAGCAAGGGCCATCAGTGCCCACAATGGCACCGCCTTAACACAGGGAATGACAACAGGGGCTATTTGCCCTGCATTCTCTTTAGATCTGAAACTGCTCCAAAAATGCAGTGTGTTAGAAACGCGCAAAAACAGACCACACCTAAAATCCACAGCAGAGTCACTGCTTCTCCCAGAAGTCATTTGTTTAAACTCACTTTATTTTATAGACTTGGTTGAGCACGGCGCATCGGCTGGTCTAATGTCATGCTTTCCCGCTCCAGCCGCCACCTGGATGAGAGGTCTCCCTTGGCTTTCAGCACCCTGAAAGCTGGGGGTGGGGGGGGGTGGGGAAGTGCTGAGACGGAGGGCCTGGGTGCCTGGGCCGTAAGTCACAGCCAGCCGGCTCCAGCCACAGTACCGCGAGCGGAGGAGGGAGGAGGGGGCCGCAGTGAATCATTGTGCAATTAATCATTCAACCATGAGGGATTCATTTACTAATTAAAACCGCAAAAAGAGTAAATTGAAATAACCAGTGACTACTAAATCACGTCTTCTGGAGCGTCAGTGTGTGGTAATAAATCGTGTGTATCAATCAGAACCTACACTTCGGCGCGGGGCACCAGACCGCCTCCACCATCCCCTGAGCGCAGGGTCTCTCCCTGCACATCCACCGCGGGTGGAGACGGGCGTGAACTCTGGGCCAGGTCCAGCCCCCTGCTGCCTGCACCCAGCGTCCGGCGCCTTGGTTCGGAAGTGAGACCTGGCCCCTGTGAGGGGCTGGCTTCTAGGCCCATCCACCCACCTGTTGGACTCTCTGGAGCTTACTTCTCTGTTTTCTTTACCCACCTGCGATTGCTTAAACTGGGTACTGGGCAGCACGGGGAGAGGGAATTAGAAAACCCTGCAATTCTCAACATGATGGTAGAGTTTTCTCCTGAGGTATTTGGCGAAGCTAAGAGGGTCCACCCCAGAAACAACAGCTGGCTGCGGGGCTGTCGGAGCTCCCAGGGCCCTGTCCGGCACCAGCCCCCTCCCTACACTGGGAGGCGATGGAAGGAAACTGCTCAGGACTTGTGACTCTTCCCTGCAGACAGGAAGTCCATGTCCTGGAGAGGGGATGGTAGGGAGACAGTGGGTGACCTTCCAGAGGTGACAAGGGTAAGGAGAGCCGTGGGAGCCCTTCTCTTTAAACCAAACTGCCACTCATGGAGGGGAGTTCCCAGCACCCAGAACCCGGCCTGCATACCCACCACAGTGGTGGGGACTGGAGGGAGGCCCCTCACAGAGCTCTACTGTGCTGTGCCCAAGACCCTGGGCGTGAGGAGCTCTGTCCCCTGGTGGTCTTGCCTCGGCTGGCTCAGCGCAGCTTGAACAGAGATGCTTGGCGGGGATTACAGCAGTCGTGGGCACAGAAAATTAGTTTGCTCTGTGACACAAAGTGCTAGCAAGCCACACTGTTATTTAAAACGCATCTTCTCCTTTTATTCTTATAGCTCGTCTTCCAGAGTCTGTCCTGATGTTCTCTTTCTCCTCAAAGACTCTCTGGTTCTCTTTGTCTGTTCCACTGAAGCTGTCCATGCCTGTTTACTGTCCTTGTTCCCTCCTCCCCCCCCCCCCCCTTACAACTCTCAGTGCAACAGGAAGTCCAGTGGCGTTAGCTGAGTGGGTAAAAATTACAGTACACGAGCAGAACTGCAGACAAAATGTGTTCAGACGTTGAAACTGCTTTGCTAGGGTTTGCACCTTGCCCTCAGAGGTCATTTCCCAGGTCTCTGGAGATGGAGATGGCATCCAGGTTGCCTAGCAGCTTCCTCACTGATCTGAAGAAGCAGATGGCTTGCACTTCGTTAGTTGTTCTTAGACCCTTCTGGCCCACACTTTCTGATTGTGAGAAATGAAATTACCATCAGGGAGGCTGGATTCAAGTCTGAGGGCTTCTCAGATGCTGTGAGGGGTGCGGGCCCTTCTGTTTGAGGGCATGCAGTGCGTTTGCAGGATGAGATGCTGGAGTGCAGTGCATGTTAGCTCAGAAACCCCCTGCTGCACGTTAATTTATACAGAGAAACCACTTCGTCTGAGGTTGCTGGGAGCACGAGGGCTGTGGGGTGAGGCATTGGGTAGACCTAAGCATCCACGCTTCAACCACCAATTGTGGGTTGATATGCCACACCTGTCCTCAGTCCAGCCCCGGCCATGCTGGATCCCAGAGTCCAACTGTCTTTCCTCTCAAGGACCCTGAGTGACATCCCCTAGGCAGCTCAGATGCAGTTGTCCCAGACTAAATTAACAACCTCTCTGTGCACCAGGTTAGTGTTCTCTAACCTAACTAAGATTCCTACAGTCCAGAGTAGCATCATCCACGGCTAGAGATGCACACAGGCTTCACAGAGCACGGAGCTTCCGCAACTTGATGGGAGAAGCATCTTTAAGGAAGATGATCCTGAAGTATCAATAACACAGAGAACAGGGCCCTGAGTTAGAGCACGCCTAGCCCTTGAATTGAGGGTTCAGCCAGACCCTGTGCACCTGACTCTGCCCTCTATCCTCAGCCCCACCATCTCCCACCATCCACACTTGTCCCAGCTCTTCACCAGTGTCCCGAGTCCAGTGAGAGAGCCTTCCTCACCCTCCTCCCTCATTTCCACTGTGGAACTTGTCACCTGCTAGTAAGTACTGAGTTTCTTTCTGCCCTTTGCCATGTGTGCTCCTTGGGAGTAGGAGGTCAGATCTGATCTGAGGTGTGGGGGGTGCTTCCTGAGCACTGACTAGTGGGCCTGAGCAGGTGGTGCCAGACGAGTTCCGGGTAGAGGGTGCGCTAAGTAGCATAGTTAGGCAGAGCTGTGTTTCGAGATCCCCCTGAGTCCAGGAATGAGAACTTATATATTTTTGTGCAGTACATAGAAATTTTATAGAACTTATTGTCTTGAAATCTAAAAATAAACTAAGCCTGTTTGTGTTTATGGATTGTAGAACTATAGCCAACACTGAAGGAGAAGAGGATGGACTGGGAAAGGCCAACTCCATCTTTTCAGACAGACAGTAGTGGGAAGCAGGTGTTTTGAACTGAAGAGGGAGAGGCCCAGGAGAGATGACTGAGGCAGTGGCATCTTAACGTGGAGGCAGCGCACAGGTTAGCCTGAGGACACGGTGGCCGGTGGCATGCACAATGATGGCTGCTGTAGAAGAGACGTGCTCTGAATAAGCAGAAGGGGCTGAGAGGCAGCAGCACTCCCCTGAAAGGCGCTCGGTGTGGCTCCTCCTGTGTGCATGGCGGAGGATGCTGGGGAAGGAACAGGAGCCACTCTGCATGACTATCCTGTGGCACCTCGTGAGACCAGCGAGCTGCAGTCTTTCCTGTGCCATGATACTTGATGATGGTGAAGGATCAACGCCCAGGAAAAGTCTACCAGGCTCTTTGCTGTCAGCAAACCTGCATGAGAGTGAGACACACTTTCAGTAAGTCTGGTCACCTGACCCCAACTTAGTCATGTGCACAGTCTGTGCTTTCAAGTAGCTCTCAGAGGACAAGTTATGTCCCTGGGACAAACCTATGTAAAATGAAAAGCAAATTTTGAGCCCATGGAAGACCTCTCCTGCCCTGTGCTCCACCTGAGAGGTGGGGGATCTGCTCCTGGGCACCTCTGCGGGTCTCTGAGGACCAGGGCTGCAGCGGCTCCGGGCTCAGGCTGCATCCTCAGCACGGGGGAGAGCCTGTGCAGATGGTCCTCACCTTGGCACACTCTTTTCTCTTCAGAGCCTCCAGCAATGGTGCCACCCCTTCTCTTAAGTACTTCTAGTCTCTCCAGGCTCAAAGGTGGCGATGAAGCATGTGGAATTAAATGACTCAAGAAAGTCTCTGAGTTCCTGCGACTTAAAATCCAGTGGGGGCTGGGATTCTATGAAGACCTCTGTCAAGGGACACCTGTCGGAGCAGGGCTCCTGCAAGCTGCCTCTGTCCAGAGGCAACTGTGTGGAACAGCCACGAGTGGCAGCTGGCCACTGGCCTCTGCTGTGGCGTGCACGCCAGGGAGGGTGCACACGTGGCCGGAAGAGGGTGTGGTGCAGAAAGGCAGCCGGCCTGTGCCACACCCAGGACCCCCCACGTGCCCACAAGCAGGGTTACAGGAGCTGGCCAGCCCTATAGGACAGCAGTTGGAAGCAGCATCTCCCAGGTTTATACCTGCGATGGTTCCCACTCAGGAAACCCAGGGCTTTTAAAATTAGGAGGGCAGGGAGAATAAAATGATCTGACCTAAATAACACTCATTTAAAAATCTGTTTGAAGGTATCCCACATAAAAAGAAGAGCCCGAGAGGAGCAGCTGCAGGGCGGATGCATTCATCCTGCGTGGCCAAGCTGGCGGCGCACGCTCAGTTTCAGGATCCCAGGACCACTCAAGAGGGGGGTCTTCCCTGAAGAGCTGAACACAGGTGTTCTTGAGAGTTCCAGATCCTGTTGAAAGAAGCATTTTAAAGTTTGGGGCCTCTGAGCTAGACTAGGTTATCACAATAAATTTGCCCCTGTCTTGAAAGTGATACTGTGTGACTTGGACGCCTCCCCCAGAAGAGCCATGGATGGCTCCTTCCCCTGCTCTGAACTGGGTACATCCTTCCCTGCCCTGTGTTCCCAGATCGTCCCCAGAGGGTGACTTGACAGATATGAAAATGCCCCTCCAGCCCTGGAGAATTCCCTCTCGTCTCGTCTGAACGCCCCTGTGTCCAGGAGAGCCAAGCAGTGTCAAAATGTACAAGGCGTGCTGGAACTCTGCATGCGTATTGCTGCTCACTTAGTTGAATCAGCTATATTGCTTTTGAACATTGATTTTTTTTCTCTTAATTGTCAAAAATTCATCCTTCTAATGGTGCTCAGTCATATGTGTTGCATATCAATTGCAATTGGCGAATGTGTATTTATGCCCATTAATGGCAAATCATAGCCTCTATAATTTGGCCATTTCTGCTAATGCTAACTTTTCAAAATGCACATTTCAAATTTGTATGGTGTCAGGAGCAAATATGGTTTAATTTGCCTGCCTCTGTGAAGATCAATATTATTTTGAGTACAATATAATATACTTTCTTTATTGCATTCAACTGAACTCAATTCAATTCAATGAGGACTTATTAAGATTAAGAATTTGCCATGTCGCAGGTCCCTGTGAGCTGGTAGGTAGGTACTGTGTCCCCAGTCCCAGAGACCTTGCGCCTGAGCAAAGTCTAGGGTGAAAGGGGTAGATCACTGTTTTAGTGTTGGCTTTCTTATCTGGAAGCATTAGTGTACTTCAAACCTCTGAGAGCAGGACACAGTTTAGAGTAGATATATAGAAATTAAAATATCAAAACAAATCATCAATACAGGTGACCGTTGCATTAATTTCATTCCCCAAAGCAGAAGTAATTCTCTTTGTTTCATTATCACTTGAAAAACAAATTGACAATTTTTATTATATTTTTTTAAAATTGAAGGGAAAAAAAAAAGTTCCAGCCCAGGCAGGCTGAAAGGACACCCAGACTGAGGCCCACTTACTCGACTTTGATGAGTACCTGTGGAAAACTGCCGCCTGGGCAGGCCCTTGCATTATCGAGGACAGGGATAGGAACTCGTGCATGCCGATCTGCCACTGTGCTCCTGTGCGGCGACAAGCTTCTCAGGTACACACTCTGTGTCCAGCAAGACCCTGGCCCCAGCTTCTGTCATGAAGTGGGGCATGCTCAATCTGATGAAAGGAAAATTGAAACTGCAGATGGTTAACAATGTGCCCCTCCCCGCTGGGTGCAGCACCGGAGTCAGAGGCCAGGACTTTCTCTTCCAAAGCCAAGCTTACTCTCTCTGCTGAATATGGCCAAGAAAAAAGGTGGGTGTCTGGAGCACGTCATTTTGGTATGAAAGGCAGTCGCTACACCATGCCTTAGAATTTCTTCGCTTTCTTGAAAAAGCAGGAAGACCTAGATCCTGACTTTAAGACATTGCTTTTTAATGTAGAAATATAAGTTTCCGCAGTCAATTTTAGACCTGCATTTTGACAATTTTTTTTGTGTGTATGTAACACATTATTTATTATTGTTGTCTTACATATTTATATGTTTTTAAAAATTCTGAATATTTAACAACTCAAAAATTTTGGATTTTTCTCATTTTACTCTCTCATTCATGGACAGTGCAGAGGAAAATAAAAATCTGTGAGAGAGGCCCTCTCCCCTGCTTCAGGCAACTCAGTTACAGCAAAAGCTTGGGTAGGCACAGAAAAATGGCTGAGTGTCCATTAGAGACACCGTTGTACCCTTTAAGGCTTCAGCATGGTTTCTATTAGGAGAAAATCCTCTTTTCTTTTTGCCAATGTTGATCTTTTTAATCATCACCATCATGACCATTATCACCACCACCACCACCACCACCCTTATCACCACTATCACCATCATCACTACATCACCACCACCACCACCACCACCACCACCACCACTATCTCACTATCACCATCATCATCACTCTCATCACTACCATCACCACCATCATTGCCACTACCATCAGCAACACCACCATCACCACTATCACCACTACCAATAGTATCACCACCACCATCATCATCATCACCACCACCCATACCAGTCCCCACCATAAGATACTAAGTAGCAACAGAAAGGACTGGCTCCTATTCCAGAGCCACACTGTGTCCCTGTGGATTTCTTCTTTCCCCACCCTCTCTTTGCACATCTGTCACTAAACTCATGAACTACAAAAGTATTTATTATGGATTTATCATGAACTTTCACAACACTACTTATTAGGTAAGTGACTGTGCAAGGTCATTTAATGTGTTGTATGTGTATCGCTTCTTTGCAATATAAGTAGACTGAAGTGGTACTGTTTAGTTCCGAAGCTAATATTTGTAGTCCTGAGTATCAACAATGTCATGCTCCATGAACCTATAAATTAAAGTTATCCAGTATATTGCAATGTCTCCAGGCACCATTAAAGGTATTTTACAATACTTTAAAAGTATTATATTATTCTAAAACAATGGTTAATCTAATGAATTACTATGAAATATATTGACATTTCAACATTATTAGTCATGCTGTAAATATGCCTACTTCATGGAGTACTAAATTATATATTTATTATATCTATCTGGAATTACTCTCCTAAGAAGAAAAGGACATTTTTTTCTTGCATGCATAACCTTTCATATGCATCTCCTATGACTAATCTGTACACACACACACACACACACACACACACACAACCACTGCTTGCATCCTGATAAAAAGCTAGATGTAGCCAAAGACCATAGGTGCTCACACTTTGCAAAAGTCGTCATTGACCTTGTCTTCCTGGTCTAGCAATGAAGAAGTTTGCATGTGTGGTGGCTGGGATGTGTAAATCCCAACAAATAGCATGTAAATGCAGGCTGAATTTGCACAGGTAAATGTTCTGTTCAGATGAGGTCACAGGATTTAGCTCTTTCATGAGCATGTCTGGAAGTGCCCACAGCACGCAGAGGAGTTGGTAATAGGGGTCCGCCATTCCCACTCGTCCTCAAATATTGTGATTTAGATAGTACTCTAATGCATGAGAACAACATGTCCCCAGAGCATTTTTAAAATATAAATTAAGTGATATTATAACAGAAGCCTCTCTTAGCTCAGCATAATGAATGTGAACCATCAGGTACTTCTGACCAAGGTCATGTTTTGAGGACGGATTACTCTATTAACATCTCTTTTAAGTAGCATTAGTGATAACAAATGAAGAGGTTTAATGTAATACTGATGATATTATTCATGCAAAAATAGCATACTTTATCTTGTTAAAACAATTAGAGTGTGCTGGGAGGATATTTTGCACCACAGAAATATGATGCTTGAGAGTGCTATTGCATGTCACTGAATGCATCAGCATTAGCCGGTAATGCCGATAATCTGATAGCAGTCGCAAAGCTGATTTGTATGCTACGCTAATTCAGGATCATCTTCTTGGCCCGAGGTACTCCCCAAATGCTGCACACGATTACAGCAAGCTTCAGTGATGATATCAGATTAAATTCAATCCTTTTGCTTATAATTTTTTCAAGGAAATTACATCCACCATTCTTCAGTGTAAACCCTCCTTAGCTGCTAAGCAGCCTGTAATATTACATGTTAAGCCTGGTATGTTGCTGCTGTCTTCCCAGACATATTTAAGCTTTGTTGTCAGTTATAGATCATCTTATCCCAATCATGTAAATCCCCAAAAGCAAAGATCACTTGAACGTGCCAATGGTGACCTTATTCTGAGTACGACGGTGGGGAACTTTGTGCATTCTCAGATCTACCGAGTGAGTACAGTGGCACCTTCCTTAGCACAGCTGGCCACACGGCGGCTTAGGGTTCTGCAGGGAAATTGTATTTGCCATAGGAATATTTCTGGACCAAGACTAGTTGGTAATGAGTGCGGGGTTTCCTTTTGGAGTGATGGAAAGTTCCAGGCGGATGTGATGGCTGCATGTCCTTGTGGGTATGCTGAGCACCACTGCCGTGAGCTCTTAGAACATGGTTAAAAAAGTGAACTTTATTTTATGTGAATTTTGTCACAATAAAACAAGGAGTGGGCTGTGACTCAGGTGTGGGCTGTGACTCAGTGTGACCTCTCCAGGGCCAGAGCCCACTTTCCATTCCACAACGAGAGTTGAAGGTGACATGGACATAAACCGTCACCAAGTTTAGGGTCATGAATTGGCCTTCCTGGTGGGTTGCTGAAGGTGCTTCCAGGTCTTGGTGTGTGTTTATGGGACAGCTTCCCTCCCCTCTTCCAGGCACCATGCCTCTACCTGGGGCATAGCCCTGTTTGTCACATCCCACCTAGGAGGAAGCATAGTTTCTCATCCTGAATGTGCAAAGACAAGTCGTGGGTCTAAGTGAATTTTCTTACTCCAGGTGACTAAGATGATTGTCATGATGATATATTAAGATTATTTTTATTACCCCCATAAAAACTTTATAAAATTTGGAAGAAACGAGTATCTTTAAAATCGTGCAAACATGCTACACTGGGGGAATTTTCCTACTTTAATTAAGACTTCAGCAAAGCCCAGCAAATGGCCACGTCTATCTTATTTCCATCAGCTTTTTAATTACGCTTGGCACGGCCAATTTTACTTGATCCCATATAAATTTTGCACGTGTGAGCAGAGCTCAAGTTTCAGGAGCAGGATTGGGTTTTGCATTACTGACAAAACACATATTTACATGAATGAGCCTCCTTGACTGTACGTAATTAGTCAGGGGACAGGAGACTACCAGGATCACAAAGCGAAGACTTAAAGTATTAGTTTCTCATATTTATGATTAATGCCCTTCTTATCAGCTGAGGCCCTGACAGGAGCTCTCTGGGCAAATCTCTCTTTGTGGCGGCACACAGACAGTAGGCTTCAGGAAGCCCAGAGGACCAGCCTGACTTCTGGGACACCTTGATCAGAAATGGGGCAACTCTGGGACGAGGGCTGCTTTTTTTTAATTCCCCCTTTGAGTGGCTGGCATGTGAGACAGGGTGGAACACACCTTTCCCACTGGCCGCAGGCTCACCCCCAGCAGATGCTCATCCTTGCCCTGAGTTGTCAGGGCTTGTGGCCGCCTGTCTCTCTGCAAGCACTTGTTTGTGGGGAGAGAATTCCCATGGATGGGATCATATACAATAATAAGAACCAAGAGCCGTGGAAGCCTGATGCTGTGCACATTGATGACTAGGGCTCCAGTGGCCAATAACATCTGCGTTTGGCTTCAGTAAGCTGCAAGCTTCCCTGGAGGACAACGCACCCTGGATCCAGCACTTCCAGAGAGTCCCAGAGCTCCTAGCTCAGGGGCCTCTAATGTTTCAACAATTTTCTCAAAGCATCTCCAGGACAAGAGCAGTTCCCAGCAGGTCAGAGTGTGAAGCAGTTAGATCCAAACAACTGCATTCACATTCACATGCTTTAACTTGGTAGCTATTTGAACAAAATTTAAGAATGCAAGAAAAATAAAAATTCATTTCCTTGTTAAATAGCCACAAATACTAAGATGGGTGGGGATTTTGCCCCTGCTGCACACTGAACAATTTCTCAAGCCCTGGCAACACACCAGCTACCACCACACTCTGTCTCAGTCACGTGGGTCTTCTTGCAGTAGTAGATTTCCAACGTGGCTGCCACCAAAGCCCAGCTTCCCCAAACTTGGACATCATTGAGAAGGGAGCCCCATCCAACGTGGACGGTGACTCTGCCCAAGATTAGAGTTTACATGGTGTAGGGCACCTGCAAACCTTACCGTGTTTCCCTCACACCTGGAACAGAACCTGGGTTGCCTGGGTTTGGGTCGGGGGAGCTGTAGGACTGACCCACCTGCACCATGGTCCCGTGCTTTAACTGCTTTTAACGCAGTGTTCTGTGAATCACAGTGCTTCACCGTGTTAGTTGTATACCTACTATGTGCCCGACACTGGGAATGCAAGCGTGGACTCCAGCTTCAGAGAACTCCAGCAGTATTGCTGGTACAGGCACTCTAGTGATTCTAGGACCCGTTTGGTGGTTCTGTTAAAGTGTGCCTTGGACAGACAGTCTGACGGTTGTGTGCAGCTCATATTGTGCTGTTTTATGTTTATGACATAATAACATGATAAACCAACAGGGTTCCTCACTCTTTTTATACATGATTTGTTGATAACAGACTCAACATGACCCTTTATCTGCCAGTGTACAGAAGGGAGGAAACTTGATCCCTGGCAGCCTCCTGTGAGTGGCTTCACCTCTGGCCTCTTCTGGAGAAGCAGTAACCCCTGCTTCAAGTCAAGGTCACAGCGAAGAGCAGGTGCGTGAACTCCGGATGCAGCAGCTTCATCCCTAATGGGTGAGAGTGGCCGTGACAGCCTGGGCTGGCAGGGTCCAAGCCACCCCAGCAGAGCCCTGGTGGACCCTGTGGTGTCTGCCCAGCTCCACTGCCATGGTGTCCTCCTGCCCTGGAGCAAGTCCCGGGCCGTCTCCTGCCATGAGCTGCTCACCTGGTCCTCGTGGCGTAGCCTGAAAGCTTCTAGTAGGTTGTCCTCTTAGACCAGCTCGTGGGATCTCTGCTGTTTGCAACCACAGGTCCTGACGCCCAAGACCTGGGACCACGGCTCTTCCTCCGTATTCGATTACAGGACCTGCTGGGAGCAGGAGGACACAGAGCAGTCTCGGGTCTCCACTCTTCTCTGAGCGTTGGCATTGCTCGGCTTTGCCACATGCCTCGCCATGGAACAGCTCTGGAGGTGTCATCCCAGGTGCCTGAGAGCCCAACATCCCACCAGCGTTGAGCCCAGAACCCTGTTACTTCCAAGTGCTTAGCAGTGACTGTCAGTAGTGCCTCTCTGCTGAGGTCCCACAATAGGAGTGAGGGACACCTCCCTTCCCAGAAGAGGCTGGTGGGGTGGACATCGCGGGCACACCTTAGAGGTGATTCTAAGGCTGCAGACGGGATGGCAGCCCGCGGCTCAGAGGGCTTTGCCCATGGGGTCTGTAGCATCTCTTCCTTCCCTGTACTTTCCCACAGAAACCCTAGGACGCTGGCCAGGGCTGTGCAAGCCCTGATCCGGAGCCCTCTGCAGCAGCGTCATGTGTTCAGCCCAGTGCTATCCAGAGGCTCTGTCCGTATCGGTTTTAGAGAAAAGTCCCACCAAGAGATTTATAAATCTGAACACTTGCTTATTTTTACAAGGAGGGGAACCTGGCCACGTGAGGGAGAGTGTAGCCAGACACAGAGCAAGAGCAGCTAGGCCAGCAAGTGAGATCGCAGGAGCATGGGCTCACAGGAAGGTGGAGGGCGCTCGTCCCTCAGCGCTGACTGGAGGCTTGGGACACATCTCCAAGAAGCAGTGTCACGTGGGAACCTGGTGAGGCAGGACACGAAGCCGTGGCATGAAAACATGCTCGGGTATTTGCTATTGGAAACTCCTATTTGGAATGCCAAGAATTTCTGGGTAGCCACTGCCCCAGGCATGGTGTGGCCAGAGGACCTCCCTCTTTGTTCCTGGTGTAGCCTACCGTGCCTTCCATAGACTCTAGTGTGACAGGAGCAAAAGGTAAAAGAGATTCCGCCAGATGATGGGTATGATAAAGCAAAAGCAAGCCCAGTTGGTGCCTGATACACTGTTCTCCATCCCAGCTAGCAAACTGGAACCCTTGGGTGCATTCCTGGAGCCTGGGTATGATCTGCAGAGACATCCTCTCCAAGTGAAGCCTTGGAGTTATAACCAAGAGCAGAAGCAGCCCAATGAATCAAATATTGTTTGTGATTTTTCAAAAACATTTTTCCATTAAATACAAATTCTCAATTAAATTTGAAATTATGTCAAATAATTAGAAGAGTCTTTGTTCCTATGACATAAGAAGTGGGCAACACTGCTAAGTGCAGAGGACTGGGAATTCCAAATACAAGTGAAATCTGGGTCATCAGGCCATCCTCAGATATTTACATAGACATAATTATGCATTTTAGAGGAAATCTTTATTCTTTTGCGTAGTTTTATAGGAGATTATGGAACATTAATGAGTGATTGAATGCACATGACATACTGCCGGCTATAGTCACCATTAACTAACACTTGATGGAAGACAGTCTCCAGGCACAACAGGAAGTACAGAAAAATATGAAACACAGATTTGATTTGCCACCAAGTCTGGAGCCAAACCCATCAGGAGCTGCCACCCACTGTCCAGCAGGGCCTGGCTGGCTAGTGGCCTTGCCCTTCCTCTGGTCCATGAGGAGCTGTGTTCCTGCTCTGAGCCTTATTTTAAAATCTCATTTACCACCAGGTTGCTTTATAGCAAAGAATAAGTTGAAGCCAAACTTCCGCTGCTCCCACTTGGCCACATTTTAGAAATGAATCTTCCTCCAGCGTTCTAATGCAGCCATAGGTGTGTGCAGCTGGACTCTGGGCCACGCGTGCTCCAGCCTGGCATGGCGGGCCTCCTCGTGGCTGCGGGTGGTGCGGTGCCTGCAGGCGCCCGAACCCTTCAGCACTGTTGGGTGGAAGGGCAGGATTCTGGGCCCTAAGTGAACTCACCCTCCAGGGTCAGTCTTTCTCAGAGGTCCCAGCCAAGACGAGGGGCCTGACAGCAGGAACTACAGGGGGCTGCCCAGGCACAGCACCGGGAAGTGGCTCCCGTGCCTACCCACTGAGATTCAGAGCCGAGACCCATGGTCTTAGACACTGCAAATGCAGAACCGGTCACTTCTGAAATCTGCAGCAGTGGGATCATGTGCACAAGTCAGAGGGGACGGCTGAGGTGTTGCCTGGAGAGACCTGCCCAGAGCAGGGTGCTGGGAAATGAAGGCTACACGGCGGTGTGCGAGGCCCTTCACAGAACTCCTCATTTTCTCAAGTGCCATTCTTGTGCTTGAGAGCTGTTTCAGGCATGAAGTAGCTAAATATCTATATTTAATACAATAATCGCGAGTCTCGGAACATTGATGGAGCCCAGGAGCTGCCCGAAGACCTGACCCGCTGCTCTGGTGATTTGCGGCTTTCATGGGTGTTCTGCCCACAGAGCCCAAGCCTCCTCCTCGTCGTAGCTGGTCTGCATTTGTGGCACAGCTATGCACAGCGCAGTTTAATCCTTTTTACCCGATCACAGAGGAAAATGTCCATTTCAGAGAGGCAAAACAAAGTCAGCAAATGAAAACCCACTTTGGTGAATTCCTGAATTCATGCTTGGTTTCAAGTAAGAGGTGATTTCCAATCAGCATGGCACAAAAACAAAGCTAAATAAATAAATAAATGTAAAGCTTCAATAGTTTTAGAATGTTGCTTAGTTGACTTTTCAATAAGCATGACTATTATAACTAATTCATGGAAAGGATTGAGAGCAGTTTGCAGCAGGGCAGGCATGGACAGCACAGCGTGACAGGATTAGCTGGGACTGGACAGAGCACAGGGAACGGGAAGAGCACATCCACGAACCCAGCTCCCTGGGCTGAGGAGACAGCTGCGCTCAGGGGCTGGCGTGGGTGGCGGCTGGGCCACAGGGAGCCAGTCCCACCCACCTGAGCCCCTCCTCCCAGACCTGGACAGCAGGGCCACAGGGAGCCAGGTCCAGCCATCTGAGAGCCTGGCATACCTGTGGTCAGAGCATCTTATGCTGGGATTTTGAGAGCAGTAATGAGGCAAGAGATCCATCCGCAAAGCCACTGCTCAAAAGCTTTCGCTGGTGAGATTGCATTTCCTGAAAACCCTGAACTTGTATGTAGAGATTAAACAAATTTAAGAAACAGATCACGTGTGATAGCTGTCGAGCTTTTTATTGTTTGAGTGGAAGGTTGGGGGAAAGAGAGATGAGACTGGGGTCAGGAAGAGACGGAGGATGGTGGGGGCAGAGTAGGCGGGGCAGCCATGGCAGGAATGTAGAGAGATGAGGGTGCATCGTGATGTGCAGAGATGTGCAGACAGACAACTTGCAGGTACCCGAGTCTGCATGGGCTAGTCCTTTGCTCTGCTGCTGAGGGGCCCAGAAATGTTGTCACCTAGGAGGAGGACATGCAACACCAAAATAAGCTTGGAGCATCTTGTAGTCCTTTAAATACTAGGGAGAAGTAAGAAGCCTCACCCTGCTGGGGACATGCCAAAGGGACCCAGGATCCACCAGCGGTGTCCCATGGCCATAACTGGAATGATTTGCGCAAAATAATAACCAGTGTTGGCCATGACTCAACGTATGAAAGAGCTGAGCCACGCTGATGTGAAGGTCCTGGGTAGTGTTCCTGACCTGCAGCTCTGCGGGGAGGAAGAGGCTGGATCCCACTGCTCAGCGTGCCTTAGGAAGCTGCTCCCCAGTCAGGTAGGGCCGCGGGAACACATGGGACAACTCCAGGTAAAGCACATTCTACCATACACCTGACCAGCCCTTCTCAAAACTGTCAAGGGCATGGAAAACAGGGCAAGTCAGGGGCTGCGCAGCACTGCAACGAAGGCAACCTCACCAAGACGCAGTCCTGGGGCAGAGAAGGGAAAGGTCCATGAGATCCAAAGAGCGCCAGGGTCCCTCCTGCCAGCCTGCCCTGCCCGTGGGCCCTGGTGAGGAGGTGTTGCTAGTCTGACGGTGCCAGCAGGAGGGAAGCTTGTGCTGGCTTGGTAGCTCATCTGTGGATCCAGAATTATCCCAGGAAAGAAAAGACTCCACTACAGTGAGGTGGAGCCTTAGGAAGAGCCCCTGATCCCAGCCAGTGGGCCGCCTCCCTGTGCAGCCAGGGCTCTGGCCAGGGGCTGCTGTGGTGTGTTCTATGAGGGGGAGGCTGTGAGGCCCAGGGTCTCCTCCCCTCCCTGTGCCTTGAGCCTCTCTCTTCCCCAGCCCCCCTCCTGCCCAAGGCGCACCTGCTCCTGACAACACAACCTGGCACACGGTTCCAGGCAGTGAGTGGGAAGAGTTGCCCACCAGAGGGGGCTTTGCACAGCCCCTTCCTCCTCTGTGGGTCTGAGGGCCAGAGGAAGCCGTTGCAGGAAAACAGTCACCATCTCCTTTTCACAGACAAGACTTTGTTTCTGCCTCAAAAGTCTCCAATTTATGGTTCCTGGGGCCGTTGGACTTCCTTCAGCCTGGCTCAAAACCTGTGTTTCTTTGTAACTTTCTAAAAGATTTAGGATGCTTCAGGCAACTATCCTGCAAAGTGAGGCCGGAAGCATCCTCAACTGAAGCAGGAGGGAAAACAGTTAATTCCACTCCCGGTGACAGCGCGCAGTGACAGCGGTCTGCAGGAGTTGACGCGGCTGTGAAGAGCGCGGAGGAGAACCGAGTCACAGCTGCGCGGGGCAATCACGGGAACATCAACTCCGCCGCCCCAACACCATTAATACGCGTGTCAGCGAGAGCGGATCTCATCCGTGTGCGCACTGGAACCGTTCAGGAGAGAAAATGAAGCCCATCCTCAGGGACGGACTTTCCTTTTCTCCGAGAGGGTCTTCATTATTCAGGCATTGTGATGCTTTTCCTTTATTTGTGTAAAGATTAAATTGCACATGATTTCTAATGTTTCTGCTACTCCAACTGTCATAGGCCACGACCTTCAGGCGCGCGAGATAATAGATACATCGTCTGCGGCTCCCGCGTCCGCTGTTCTGCCACAGCTCAGTACTTCCCATTGTTATAAGTCGAAAGCAATTAAATAAAAATACCGGAGAAGGCACTTTGAGGATGCTGAGAATTTCATATATCTTTTATGTGACCGTCTCTGAGCTCCAAGCGGCACTATTTTCTAGTGGAAGGTTGAGGACCAGGAAACACATGAGTGGAGCCTGAATTAAGGAAGAAATGAAATGTTCCTGGAGACGTTCACCTGCCACCATCACGTGGCCCGAGAAGCTTGCTCCCTCCTCCCAAGGCTCTGACAGGAGGCTGGCAGGAACCAGGTGCTGCACCATCTCTAGCTCACTGCCTTCTCCTTGGCTCTCCCTCCACACACGACTTAACAACATCTGAGAAAATCTCCTGAAAAAAAAAAAAAAAATAGTGATTCTCCCATCTTCTAAAAGGTCCCTCAAGTGGTAGGAATCACTATTATTTAAACTTATTAGCATATTTAGGCACAGATGTCATCATAAATCACACACATTGGCCTGGAGCCTGCACTTCAGACTTTGCCTTTAACAAGTCCTACTAACTTGGACAAAATGGCAGCACCATTTTCCATAATATCCAATGCCTGTTGAACCACAAAACTCTTCACTTTCCCTACCTGTCTCATTTCCAAGGTCTTTCTCCTTTCTTGCCATGTTGAGAGGAGGAGAACCCCAATCCAGTTGCTGAGGACCTCCCTTGGCTGACCAGGAGTCTACATTCCTCAGGTCCCCCAGCTAACTCCAGTCAGGTCCCTCCAGGGCATGCATATCTCCTCTCCCAGAGGGGACACAGAAACACCCAGTGCTCCTGCCCTTCAAGACTCTGCCCTCTTCTGTTTTTGCTACCGTCCATCAGTGTGGTATCAGACAAGAGGACCCCAGCACTGTCTCTGTTCCAAGCTGTGGGTGGAAAAGCAGCCCGGGCTGTTCTTGGCCAGGGGCAGGGGCTCCTCCATCCCCGACAGCATGGTGGAGGGCACCCTCCCTTCAGAGCTGTGCATCTCCACCCATCCTCATGGTCTCTGCTGAGATGGGCTGCTCTGCAGCTCCCACAGCTTCTGTCTTGCCACCCATCCACCGTTGCTAAGGTGCAAAGCAGGATCTCCCAGGGGCAAGAGGCCTCCCTGGTAATGCCCAAGCTGCTGGGCGTTCAAGATACCTGAAACTGTGCTAGAAATCCATGGAGTGATGTGCTCTGCCACCAAGGGCCACTTCTTAAGACTGGTGCAAGGACACGGCATCCTTACGGGAGAAGAAAAATACAGCAGTGTCTCTGAACCAAGCTACAGCATTAGGCCATACCTGGGGATGCTGGGGAGAGGTGCAGTTGTCCCAGGTGGGGAAGGGCCTGTGCAGAGGTAAGAGATGTTGGCAAAGACCCTGCAGTGTTCAGGACAGTTCCTGCCACTGTAAAGGCCTGGCTCAAAGCATCAGCAGAGTCAAGATGGAGAAATCCCGACCTGGCGTAAAATAAGAGAATGAGAGAAGGTATCCACACAGCTGGACTGCAAGGGTTGGACCCAGAGGAGCCCTGGAGGCCCTCCTTCAGCAGGATTGTGTCCAAGATCCTGGGCGGTGGAAAGGCAGGTTGGAGCAGGGTGCATTCCCTTAGTGATAAGCAATGTGGTTTCTTAAAAATAAATGTAAAATTAATAGATCAGAAGATAACAATGCCTAGTGCAAATTCAGATAGCTCTCCCAGCCCCACGCCCAGTGCTTAATTTTTGAATCTGTCACATTCCTCACACTCCCAGGAAGTTCCGGGGTTGGCACTCTCTACCCGCTATTTGCTTATTCCTGCCCCCAATAGATAAAATCATTCCTCCAGTTTCCCTCAAGGCCCGTCTAATATTCAACCACTCTGCAAATACACACATTCACTCCAACCCATGTCACACAAACTCATGGACAGCAGTTCCACCCCATGCCAGGTGACCATTTCCCATCAGTATTTTACATTAGCAGTTTTAAACAAAGAACACATTTTCCAAAAATTCTTTAACAAGTCAATAGTTTGTCAGATTTGATACTACCGAGATCCTCAACACCTTCAAAAAATAATTGACTGGACCTTTTGGGAACAGAAGAATAAAACTGAAGAGTGTAGAACAGACTTTGGCTGAGGTGCAAGGCACCGTGCTTGCAATGCTCGCCCGTATTGGAGCCGCATCCTCTGGTGCTCAGGCAGCCTAAGTTTGCGGAGGCAGCAAGAATCCTCAGCCCTGGCGCATTCGGACGGTCCTGCCCTCTCAGGGAGCACGCACAGTGATTCTTCCCCCTTGTGTTCCGCTGTAAGAGGACTCCCAGGTTCCCGGGCACTCTGTTCACAGCCTGGGACTTGCCACGGCCCAGCCAGCTCCCATCCTCTAGCAGTGCAAATTGATTATCAAATCATAATTGGAAACAGTTAAGAATTAATAGGAAACCCAACATATATTCTGTTAAGGTTTTTAGTCTCTTCCCTAAGCAAGGTTACATTCAATGGCACCTTAAAGAGATGCAGAGAATGAGCTCGTCATACAGGAACAGCGTTGCAAGCACACACGTATTTCTTTACTAAGTTACAGCATCCATTCAGCCTGGCCTGGGAAGGCTTTCACTGTGATTCTGAACCTGTGTGTGTGTGCTGTGTGCGCACACCGGGTGTTCACGAGTGTGCGGGTGTGCACGTTGGTCTGGGTGTGTGCACACTGTCTGTACCTGTCCCCACCATGATTTCTATGACTTCCTTCATTACCGTGTATCATCAGCTGAAAGTCAAACCTGATCAATTAAAGACCAAAATATAAAACCAGGAAAAGGCTGTCTGAGCTCCTTCTTGGTGAATTACAATTAGCAAATAGATGCCCCTTCATTGTTCCTATCATTAAAAAAAAGTGCAGGCACTGCTCGGCGGGAGGATTTCTGCTAATCAGTAATGTCCATCTGCAGCCTTTGTGTAGCCAGTCCGAGCCGCTCCGCTCTCCTCCACAGGCGTGTTGATCGTGGTCTCCCGAACGCCCAGAAGCCCATAGGTCAGAGAACAGCGTTTTGATGGATTATGGGATTGTAACTGTCCCTGCCAGTTGACAGCTTTTATTGGCCGGGAGGATGAGCCTGTAAACCTGTATATAATTATTGTATTAAAGTCACTGTGCCTCTGTGTCGCTGGCACTTGTTCAGGGATCAATGTGAAGATAATTTCAAAAATGAATAGTAAGTATTGATCGTCCCATGGTGGGGCCTTATCAGTGGCCGAGGCTGAGGGCTGCGGATGATAACTTCAATGTCATTTATGATGATATGATGCGGATTGCCGGGCAGCAATTTAAACAAAGGGCTGATTTAATTCACAGTGGATTTTTGTATTGTGATGGGTAATAAATCACAATCCATGTAATTTTTAGAAATGAACACATGTTGGCAGTAGTTCAGGGCAGTTCCTAAGAGATCTGAAAATGACCAGGGAGGGAAACATCAGGCTGGACCCCCTCTGAATGATTGGGCTTCGCTTGATTCTGGCATTCACATGACCTTGGGGTCCCTGCTGGCAGCTGCTGGTTAATTTTCTTCACTGAGGACACAGTTTAACTTTCTATCTGTCTGCCAATTACCTGACATTTTCAACTTATCACCTTCTATTTTTTAAATGATTGGAGGCACATCCACATTTTGACATTTTTTTTTAAAGCAAGTATTCGTCTTGTTTGTCGCTGAGGCTTCTCCGTCATCCTGCAGTAACATCCCCTTTTGTTCTAACGAAAATTAACCCGTTTACACAACCACACAAAGAGAAAAATCCAGGCGTTTTAAAATCGCTGCTTCCCACACACCCTGGCTAGGTGCTGTGGCCTCTGGATTTCAGCCCTGTGCTTGGGGACTCACAGATGTCCTCCCAGGAAGCTGCCCTCAGTGGCACTTGGGTGAAGAGGGTTTTGCTCTTTAAAAACAAATCACTGCAAAGTAAATCATTAAGCAATATTGGAATAACATGAGCAGATTGATTAAGCCCTCTAAGAGTAGAGAAATCACAGCTACTGTCATGGATGATAACTTGTTGATCTCAGTTACTATGATGCTAACCATTTATTTTATAGCCATTTGTTTCAGAGGAAGGGAATTTTGACATTTCGAGCTATTGGATGGAGATCCCTGCAAAGAGCATTAAAGGATTAAAACTAAAAACAGAATCCAGGGGAGGCTGGGTCTGCAGGAGCCGTTGCCCTGGATCCACCCTGACATGCCAGCAGAGCCTGAGCTGGCGCCCTCCGCCCAGAGGCCTCTGCCCGGTTGGGCCCTGTTTAGGTGGGTCCCTGCACACCTCAGCCACAGGCAAAGTAAGTGAGCCTGCAGGTAAGTGACTCAGACCCAGCAGGGACCTGGAGAGTGTTCCCCAGCACATAGCTCATGGCTTGGGCTGCGTGACCGAGCCTCTGCAGCCAGAAAACGGAAAGAGGCAGTCCTGTGAGAGAGGGCCCCGCGAGTCCTCACTTGGCAATTTCCTCATTTTCAATCCTCCTGTTTCCTAACAGAAGCCAGGGTCCTCGCCCTTCCCTTGCTCCCAGTCCATGGTGAAGAGACTTCCACTTGTGATCCGTCCTTTGCTGTGCCAGTTTTAAGCCACGAGGTGCCCTAAGAGTCCACGTGAGCATGCGCATCCTGCTCCTCCATCCAGCATACAGTCTGTTTATGAAACCGCTACTTAGCACTGGGCATGGCATTCCCACACCCCTGCCGAGTGCCTCTGAGTCCTTCCCTGCTCAGGTGGCTGTGTCTCTTAGCTCCTGGAGGCATGTCTGCGGCCCCGCACCCCACTGTTCCCCAGGTTCCCCCTCCCTGGGACTGGAGAGGCATGGCTCTCCCTCTGTCTGTCACGGCCTGGGCATGGTCCTACTGTCCTGGGAAACACTTACCGATCAGGAGTGTGGTCACTGTCTGCAGCCTGGTGCCCCCTGTGCCTGGCTCCTGCCTCAAGCTCTGTCCCCTCTGCTCTGCCTGGGGCTGGGGTCCTCCCTTACCTGTGGTTCCTTTGAAGGACATTGAAAGACCTCTGCGCCGTCACCCAAGCCAGTGAGTGGGAAATCGTTTTGAAGAGTGTGTGGAAGGGAGAGAAAGTCTTGGGGCGGACAGGAGGCTGGGAAGGTGAGCAAGGCTGGTCACTTGGAAACGGAGGAATGGTTTCTAGGACAAGGCCACTTGCAATCCCACTGCTTCCATATTCTATTGTTCTGATGAATTATCCATTTAATAGCTTTCTAAGTAATCATTTTGGAAAGTTATACCAATAAAATACTATAGTCTTTAAAATTTCCCCAATTTAAGGCCTCATTACCTCCTGTAATAAGTGCCATTGCATTCACAGCACCGTACTGTAGTTAAGAGCCAAGCAGAGCTAACGAGGAGCACGCCTCTCCAACGGCGAGCTCCCCACGTCCGGTGGTGGTTCTCAGCCTCCTTTCCATGACCCTAGGAGTTGCTGATGGCTGCCTCCATTTGGAGGTGCTGGTCTCCTCTAAAGTGGGGATGTGCATGCATGGACGGCCTTGGTTGGCACCTCTTGTGTGTGTATTCATTCTGGTCTGCTTTAATTTCAGTATTTTCTGGAGAACTCTGTCCTGAGAGAACCTGAGCAGGACAACCTGCCCTCCAGGATCTATCTAACTTTAACAACCATGGTGGGACAAAGCATGACTCTACGTGGAGCTAAATCCTTCAGATGACCTGACTGACAACACTGATGTCGTTAATATTAACACTTGCATCAGTAACACAGGGTCTGCAGAACGATCACATCCACACAGTGCTCTATGATCACTCGTGGTGTCTTGCTGTATTTTTACAGGCAGGAACAGAGGCAGTGTGCTTTCTGTCACTGTCATTGCCAAAAGGACTTCCTCCTTATCCTCTAAAGGCAAGGCAGGCGGGTGCGGTCACTTCCTTGCTGCCCCCTCAGGCCCGCAGAGCTCCTGTTGTTCCCACTTTGCAGATTAAGAACAGGCCGCATCCTCTGCCCCAGGGACCCAGACCTCCTGGGCAGGGAGGTTTCCGCTCAGTACTCCGACTCCGAGGCTCAGCCAGAGTCTGTCGTTCCCCAGAGACATTGTTTCCCCTGAGTGGGTTTCCACCTAGGCAGCTTTAGAGAGTAAAGAATCCATTCTGGTCCTTTGGAACCTCAAATACAAGAGGTTTCATTATGTTTCTGCATCATCTATTCTGAAGATATCCATTTTCAGTTTCGGAGAAAATAACGATAACCCAGTTTTACTTTCTGGTTAAATGAGAAATTTAATCACACTTCAACTTTTACCTACAGACTAGCTCTTTACCTCTGATGATCTTGAACTTCTCCCCAAGCCCTTATAGTTTTGGGAAATAGTAAAGGGTAAGACCAAATCCACTCCCTATGACTCCTAGAAATAGCTCACAGCAAGCGCCACCCCTCACCAAATGCCTAAGGTGAGATCCAGGGTGCCCTCTCCCCTCCTTGGACAAGGCCAGGCCTGGAGCCCCCCACACTGATGGGGGCACAGGGAGATGCTTAGCCGCACTGCTTGTCCCACTGATATGTCCATCAAAATGCTGGTTCTCCACACCTTGGCTGGACGTCTCCTTCCCCAGACCCATCCTCAGCCTGAGCAGCAGAGGCCCCTCCCCTCAAGCCCACCTGGGAACAGATCAGACCCCAGAGAAGCACCTGCAGTGGGGTGAGCCCTGCCCTGCTCCGGGGCCCCAGCTCTGTTCATTTCTCCTGGCCCTTGACATACGTGCAGGCCTCGTGCTCAGAGCCCCAATGCCTGCCCGACATGTCAGTAGCCCCTTCCGTGGCCAAGTTCTCTTCACCCTGCAGGTAGCCTCGTGAGTGCAGCCTCTCCTCATGAGTTCGCCTCTGTTTTCTGCTGGACTCCAGTCTTTCAGCCAGGATAAATGCACCCTGCTCAGCTGACCCAACCCGTTACCCGCCTGCCTCCTCCTCTGCAGGTCCAGTGGTCTGACTCGTCACGATGTCAGAGTTTGCACTACCAGTTAACTCCGTTTTGCAAGAGAAGACTTCGGAGTCGTGTGCACGTCACCAGGCAGGAGTGCCGCTGGCTGTGGAAGCTGCAGGTGAACAACCTGCCACGCTCACTCTGTTCTCCACGGCTCACCCGTGGCTCCGTGGGTAACAACAAGGAGACCAAACCCTACCACCCCAGGAGTAGAGGCGAACACGAGTATCAGACAAGCACCACACCAGAGCGATGCCCGGGCCCCACACGGACCTGCTCCACCTGTGTGTGAGCAGCACCCCTGAGCCTCCCGCCAGGAGAAAGCCCCGCAGTGCAAACACACCCTGGGCGTCCCGTTCCGAGAATGCTGGCCTGATGTCAGAGTGCACACGTGTAATCCCTGCTCGTTTGTGCTAGTGGACAGGGTCAGAGATGCGAATAAATCAATATATCCGACTATTCTAAAATAATTACTATTGATCTATGGAGGACTGGCATTCTTGCCTTTATATTTGAATATTGATATATATGACACCCTGGAAATCCAGTCTTTGAAGTAAAACGATGATGACACCTTCTAGAAACACCCATCTCCAGTGGGCTTGAAGCATTCTGGTCTCTGAATCCCCATCTCTGCTCTCAGCTGCCCTCCCCCCAGCAGAAGGGACCCCCCTTAGAATGTGCTGGAACTTTGCAAGTCCTGCTTCCTGCTGGAAACACACACTTCCTTCAGCTAGCACAGGGGCGGTGGTTTTCCAAAGCACCTTGCCACGGGGTGGGCAGGCTCAGAGAACAGGAAGGCCATGGTGGGTGCTCCCGGGGCATGGGCTTCCAGTGGGCACCTGCAGAGGCCCCCTGCCAGGGACCAGGTGCCTTGCCTCCCACAAAGGGGGCTGACACAAGGCCCCAGATTAACCTTCACTCCCCTGGTGGATGCCCTTCAGTTGACCCTCCCACCAGGTGACCCATACACCAGGAACAAAGCCCCTCAGAGCACAGCGCTCGTGGGTGGAGTGACAGGGAATCCGAACGGGGACACGGAGACTGTCCTGAAAAGAGGCATTGTTAAAATGAGGCAGTGACGGGTTACAACCAGGAAGGAGAACACGGGACCGGCAGGTGGCCCCACATCTGAAGGGGACGCCTCATCACTCTGTGGACACCTGAACAATAGGCAGGCCTAGTGCGATGGATGACAGCAACCCAGGAAGTGGACAGACGTGGCATGGCTGAAGCTAAGAGCATGCATTTGACAGATGCCACCGTGGAACCTCACAAGAGCCCATGGCACTGAAGAAGCTGGAGAGAGACCAGGGGGTGGGGCAGTGGGGGGGAGGAGAGAGGCCAGGGGGTGGGGCAGTGGAGGGGGAAGGGAGAGACCAGGGGGCGGGGGCAGTGGAGGGGGAGGAGAGAGGTCAGGGGGTGGGGCAGTGGAGGGGGAGGAGAGAGGCCAGGGGGTGGGGCAGTGGAGGGGGAGGAGAGAGGCCAGGGGGTGGGGCAGTGGAGGGGGAGGAGAGAGGCCAGGGGGTGGGGCAGTGGAGGGGGAGGAGAGAGGTCAGGGGGTGGGGCAGTGGAGGGGGAGGAGAGAGGTCAGGGGGTGGGGGCAGTGGAGGGGGAGGAGAGAGGCCAGGGGGTGGGGCAGTGGAGGGGGAGGAGAGAGGCCAGGGGGTGGGGCAGTGGAGGGGGAGGAGAGAGGTCAGGGGGTGGGGCAGTGGAGGGGGAGGAGAGAGGCCAGGGGGTGGGGCAGTGGAGGGGGAGGAGAGAAGCCAGGGGGTGGGGCAGTGGAGGGGGAGGAGAGAGGCCAGGGGGTGGGGGCAGTGGAGGGGGAAGAGAGAGGCCAGGGGGTGGGGCAGTGGAGGGGGAGGAGAGAGGCCAGGGGGTGGGGCAGTGGAGGGGGAGGAGAGAGGCCAGGGGGTGGGGGCAGTGGAGGGGGAGGAGAGAGGTCAGGGGGTGGGGCAGTGGAGGGGGAGGAGAGAGGCCAGGGGGCGGGGGCAGTGGAGGGGGAGGAGAGAGGTCAGGGGGTGGGGCAGTGGGGGGGGAGGAGAGAAGCCAGGGGGTGGGGCAGTGGAGGGGGAGGAGAGAGGTCAGGGGGTGGGGCAGTGGAGGGGGAGGAGAGAGGTCAGGGGGTGGGGCAGTGGAGGGGGAGGAGAGAGGCCAGGGGGCGGGGGCAGTGGAGGGGGAGGAGAGAGGCCAGGGGCCGGGGGCAGTGGAGGGGGAGGAGAGAGGCCAGGGGGTGGGGGCAGTGGAGGGGGAAGAGAGAGGCCAGGGGGTGGGGCAGTGGAGGGGGAGGAGAGAGGCCAGGGGGTGGGGCAGTGGAGGGGGAGGAGAGAGGTCAGGGGGTGGGGGCAGTGGAAGGGGGAGCAGAGAGGCCAGGGGGTGGGGGCAGTGGAGGGGGAGGAGAGAGGCCAGGGGGCGGGGGCAGTGGAGGGGGAGGAGAGAGGCCAGGGGCCGGGGGCAGTGGAGGGGGAAGAGAGAGGCCAGGGGGTGGGGCAGTGGAGGGGGAGGAGAGAGGCCAGGGGGTGGGGGCAGTGAGCTGGAAGTGGGAGCTTGAGGGTGGATAACAGGACAGATGTGGTGAGGTTAGGGAAAAAGGCTCTGAGGCCACTTAGGACAATAGAAAAGAGGCCAGAGATGTTTTAAACTAGAGTAGACATTTCAGCAACTAGACAGAAATGGGTTCCAGGAGGGGAGGATGTGTACAGGACTCAGTAGTGTGACAGTGGGTCATAAGCCAGTCATAGAGGAGGGGACTGGGCCAGCCACCCTTGAGAAAGGTACACCTCCAGCTTTAGAGTTTTAGTTTAAAAAAATGTGTGAGCATTCAATGGACATGCATTTTAAATGATCTGCAACATAACGAAGCAAAAATAAGACATTAAAAATGACCATTGGGGCAATAGCCATGGGTGCTAGGGGCAGTCTGTAGTTTTTACCAGTATGGGACATTCGTTCAGTATTAAATTCAATGTATTTTCTTATACATGATCTTCCACAGGGACGAGGTAGCTCAATGCCTGATGCACAGAAGGGGCCAAGGAAACCTGTGTCGTGTAAGTAAATTTCCTTTGTGGAAGGCTATGCAAGGATCTTAGTAACCTTTTGGCTGTTAAAATAGTTCACCAGGCTATTTAATGTTCCCATAATATTTCACGTCATTTTGCCATGATTCTCCCTGTTGCTTGTCGTGGGATATCTTGTCATGTGTACTTTTGATCATCATAAGCATGTGAGTATTTTCTAGTGACATGTGGATATAGTTGATGCTTGGTCCAGTATAACTTGCTTATGTGCATGCTGAGCTTCACTGTTTTGGAAGACCAGATGGAACTGTCCAGCAGGCCATGAGCCAAGTGTCAGCACCATCAGACAATGACTTACGACCCTGAATCTGACTCTGGAACACCTCATCTCTCCACCTCTCCCATCCTGCGATCATGCAGAGACCTCAGGGAGGCTGAGACGGGGCTGATTATCCAACCCCAGGTCTAAAGCCAGAGAGGACAGAGGTCACAGACCCCAGGACGGGGGCTTGGGAAGGAGGTTGGCAGGCACAGCAGGGACATCAGGAGGCGGGAGCTGCACTTGTCTCCTCTGCCTTTCAGGAGAAGATTTTGACTAGAAATTCTAACCTGGGAGGTCAGGTAGTGGGTGTTGGTCAGCACCAGAGGTGGACCACACTGCCACGGAGGTTGGAACAAAGAGAGAAGAAACTTCAGAAAACACAGGGTGGCCGCAGGTAAGGACCACGCAGGGCTCAAACGGCAGCAGTGTGAAGATGCCGGTTAGGCGTCTTTGGAGCTCAGATCTTCATCCACAAAATCTCCTCCCACAGTCGCTTCAGGGGCACTGGGTGTGTTGGTCCAGGTGGAACTGCAGAGACACCCTGCGCACTGATGTTCCTCAGCAGGTAGCACCGCGCTCACCTTCCCTCCTTGTGCTCAGGAGCCCACGAGTGGCAGGCAGCATCCTCACGAATGGGGCAAACAGGACCCAGGTTGCCCAAGTTAGAGGACCAAGTTCAAGACCACATGTCCTCTGACCTGTCAGTTTAAATCCCAAGTGAAGAGCGGGCACCCTGCAGCTCTCCTGCCAAGACGTGAATGAGCTAACTGTGTTCTAAATAGTTCACCTTACAAAGAATCTTCTTTCTGAATGCGAAGAGCTATGATTTATTAATTTTCCTTTCTATGATTTGCTATAGACTTTCCCCAGCATCTTCCTCATCAGTCACCTCTCTATTGAAACTGATAGTGAAATCACAATGCAATTAGTGTAGATTGCAGGACACGTGTGAAATGAAACGGCACGTTTACAATTCACAGGCAGCACCCTGTCAGGAGGCACGGTCAGGGACCTCGGTGAGGCCCAGGAGAGCCTCTCACCACAGCAGACAATCCAACATCAAAGGTGACACCGCCAGGCAGAAAGTACTTTAAAAAATGGCTGGGGAATGCTACAAAGAACTAAATTAGTAAAGAAACTTAATTATCTTGCCTCCAGCCTTCCCCTGGTCAGTATCCCAATTGAACACACACAAAACTCAGCACTTTTATAGATGTACTGCCTCAGACTCAGATGATTCTTTTCTTAACCCATCTATCGAGAACTGTATCGGCCATTTTTTTTCCTTTTCTTTATCTTTAGATTTAGAAACAGCAAGTATCACATCCCATTCATTAAAATATTGATAGTCCTCACCCCTGGGTTTTTTTTTTTTCTTTTTCTTTTTCTTTTTATGCAGCCAATTTTGGTCTTCTTTTCCCCAACTTAAAGAATGGGCACTAGGATGTGTTTAAAGAAATAAATCATGTAATACAGTTGGGCACTCTCTGCTGTTGTCCAGCTGTTCTGCTCACAAACACATCTGTACCTGTCCTGCTGTCACACAGACATTAGAAGACACTCTTCAAGCACAGGGTGCAAGTCTTATCAAGGCCTGGGAATGCTTGGAACTTTCTGGAAAAGTGCTCTCACAGATGAGCCTGGGGAAGGGGGAAGCCTGCTTTCTTTGAGTTTGTAAATTTACTCTCTCAGTATTTCCAGAGGGTCTTGAAGCCCGTCTTACACGGGAAGAGCCCCCGCAGGTGCTACTTCTCACTCCTTCTCTCCTCTCCCTGACTTCTTTGTTCTTAGGCTTTTGACCATGCTGCTTGCGACCTGCAGTATACCGGGAGGTCACTGATGCCCACCTCTCCTCCCCACGTTAGTTCAGCTGTGTTGGTAGAGATGGGCACAAGGGGCACCCAAGGAGGCTCCAGGGCTGTTGGAGGGGTGCGTGGGGAGCTGCCCTGGAGAGCATCTTCTGTTGTCCTCTCCTGAGCTGGACAGGAGGCTGGCAGGCCTGGATCTCTTGTGGCTCCAGACTGTTTATTAAGCACTTGGCCAAATGCACGACTCTAACCCTGGAGTCCTGATGAACTGTGTCGAAAGCCCCATGCTATAGAGGTAGAGGGAGAGAGCAAGCTGGAGATGAGAAAGGGGCACTCTCCCTGGTCAGCCAGACTAACAGGGGAGGATGCCCACGGACCTGGCATGGATCACTCAGAACAGGTATTAATTGCAAAGGTTAGAAGAATGCTTATTAAGAATACCATTGAACTCCGTGATCTTTGCTTTTGTTAGGTTTTGATTATTTTTGAAATTGATAATTAAGTTTTTAAATGTGATACACTTGAGATAGTTTGTGAAGGGCCTTATACACATACACACAAAAAAAAAAACTTAGATAATATTTACCTAGTTTCATTGTGCTCTGAAAAATAGCATGTTTTGGAGCAAAAAAAACCCAAAACACATAGTTATGAGAATAAAAATAGAAACCACAACAGAACATTTCAGCATAATAGCTGTTCTTGTCAAGCTTGAAGCGTAACACTAACTGAAATGTGTAGACAGAGGCACACGCTTGTGGCTTTGTAGATGGGTGTGCACCAGCCCACTGTTCTGTGAGCCTCTGCCTCACACTTATGCCTATTTCACAAGCTCAAACACATGCCGAACAAGCGCGTCCACGTATTCCGGGTTCCAGTGCCGCTCTTGGTGATCCTCCAGTGCAGGAGTTATCTGTCTGCACCCCAGCCCTGTGCTCGCCATATCATTACTAGCTCAGGGGGAATCATTCAAACCAATGCAATTTGTTCAATATTGGTCAGTTTGACTCCTGACCCTGTCCCTCGACAGCGTATCCTTGGCAACCCAGACCGGGAGTTAAGTCAGGATGTGCTTATTGGTCTCATCTGCGACAGTGTGTGAGGGCTGCTTAACGTAGCCTGGTCTTTTCACAGAAAATTAGAAATCCAATAATATGCTATATTCTGATCATAGTGGTGTCCACATGAGGAAGACCACAATGGGGGCGAGCTTTCTGGACACTGGGCTGAAGCTGCAGGCCCTTTGGTGGGTTTCTTGCCTAGAGCATGGAATGGGAGTGATTTTCTTTGTTTGGTTTGAGGTTGGAGAGAGGTAGCTAAAAATCCTCATCACCTGTTTCTGAGATCACCCCATCTGAAATGGACAAACTGACCCCAAATTGGCAAAATAAATTTTAAAATGTTGTGAAAGTGCCTCGCAGAAAATATACAATGTTCTCATTTTTGTATTGTAAATGAGCTAATTACAAAGAAGGCATGCATCTGTGTATACAGCTGAGAAACTGCAGAAACTGGAAACCTATAAATAAAGGGAGTAATGCCCAAACAGAAAACTCTGAAAATACCATTTATAGAGAAGCCGTTGTTTCCCAATAACAGCTCAGAGATATGATGCATTAGCAGCCACGGCACATTTTCTAGCAGACAGAGGGAGATCAGAGACTGTAGACTCCTGTGAAGCCATCAGAGGGCCGCACCTCAGGAAAGTGGCTGTGACTCAGGTACCCCCAAATTTCAAGTGAAAGAAATCTCCTCCAGCTGATGCACAGCTGGATTTAATTTAATGCTGTATTTCCTTCTTCAAGATTTAAAAGTGATGTCCTTAGTTTTTATGTACGAATACCCCTGGAGCCCACTTAAACAGGGTGGCACGTATTGCCAAGTCAGAAGCGTAGCAGGCTACCAGCTGCAGGCTAGACAGGACCCCTCCCCATGGGAAAGCCCACAAGGTGGGCACACTGCGTGGACGGCAGGGGAAGAGATGCAGGAGGGCATCGCCCTTCACCTGTGGGAACAGCCCTCGGGTTTCCCAGAGAGGCGACCCTTCCCACGGCCCTGGGGACAGGAGGGTCCTCCAGGGAGGACGGGGTGGAGAGGCAGAGTGTCTCTGTGGCATTCAGTGCCTCTGGTCTAGTGACTGTGCAGCTGTGAAACCCACCATCGTGACTCTCCGAGGGGAAAGGGTCCTCGCTTGGATTCCATCATTGCAGCCCTTTTGGAGGAGGCTGAAACGCTGAGGTCATCTATCCGAGGGACTCCCGCTCAGCCTCTCTCTGGGCACCTACTGCAGTGCACCCTGGATTTGTTCTGGGTCACCTCTCCCTGTCGCACTCTCAGGCTCTGCTGCCTGGAGCCGCCGCCTCTCTCCGCCCTGCCCACTTGCTCCTTCTCCAGCAGGGGAGACCCTCACATGCAGCATTGCTACGCAAAGGCTTTTGGTGTCCTTTCTGAGGCCCTCTTCGTCCCAGGGGATCAGAAGGCACACAGAGCCAGGGGTGCAGGCTGCTCCTGCTCCCTGCCTGATGGTCCCTGGCTGCCCTCCACAGGGCCTGCCCCAGCCGTCCACTCAGACCTCCTTCTCCTCCTCTGTCCTGGGGCATGGCCACTGTCCTCCCCAGGCCACACACATGAGGGTTGCACAGGCTGCACTTCTCCTCCTGTGCCCTCAGCCCGTCCTGCTCGGTGGCTGGTGTCCTTTACTCCCTGACGGCGCACTCTGCCCAGGGAGGGCAAACAGAATGCAGTGGGCACTCAGCCAAACTGCCTTCAGGGCCGGGTCTTCTCCCTCCTCTCCTCCTTTCTCTTTTGCCTAGCTTGGAGTTTCCTCTGGTGGATGGCCTCTCTCTTCTAATAACTCCATCTTGTCAGACACACTTTAGTAAGACGCTACTTGGGGCCGCTTTCTGGGCACCTTTGACCTTCCTGTTGGTGTGACTGGCAGGAGCCCCCCAGCCTTGCCCAGGGAAAGCTCTTGCAGGGAAATGAGTCTGCATGGGTGTGATTGGCCTGGGCCCGGAGCGGGGAGGCAGGGCGACCTCGGGGCTCACTGAGCTGGTGCCTACTACACCAGCCGGGTGGGCCACACCCTCTCTGGAGCTCAGCCCTCCGAAATTCACAGCTAGCACTGTTCTGCAGGAAAGTGACTAGAGGCGACCTGCATGAGCATGCTGAACGGGTTTGCTTTCAAATTCTGGGTGTGAGTAGGACCTACGCTGTTTCTCTGGGGACACTGTTTTCCCAGCCATCTGGATCCTCATTATCAAGTCTCAGTAACAAAGCAACACAGACCTTCTGCACTTCCTGTAAGCGTGGCTGCGGACCACAGTGAAAGAAACGTGGCCTTTGCTCTCAGAGCCTATACTTGTCATTTAAATTTTATTTCAAATCCCACAGACGGATTCACCCTTTCATTCACACACCACTCTTACATCTTGTGGAGCTGAAAACATCCTTTCCCAAAATCTCTCTTTGCTGCTAAATTTCTGTCATTTAAGCAATTTTCACACACACACACACACACACACACACACAGCCTGCCTCTTCTCACAATATGTGTGTGTGTGAATAAATTGTTAATTTGTATAAGGATCAAGTTTCTTTGAAAACAGACTTTTAACTAAGATTACACCAAATCACAGTCATCCTGCTCAATCCTTTCTCCAGAGTGGTCTTAAAATCAGGTTGCACCCAAAGTATACTGAAATTGTCAGCAAAATCACACCTTCAGAAAAACCACCTGTGAATCATAATATGCATGGAGACACTTGTCCCAGGACAGGGAAATCTGCTTTTCAGAGGAGAAAAGGTCCCGAAGCAAGCCGGTACCTAGGCCTGCTCTGCTTTTGTGAGCTTGGCTCTGGAAGATGCCCCCAGCTGCCGTGACTAGAAGACCAAAGGTCTTGTGACGCAGGTTCCTCCCCTCCTCTGTGTCCAGTGTGTCAGGCTGCCGTCCACAAGAGGAAGGCCTCCTAAGAGCAAAGTCTGAATGTGAAGCAGCCGGAAGGGTTTGGGGGTCGATCTCCCACCCAGTGCCACCATGATGCTGTGTACCAGCCCCGAGCCCACCAGGCAACTTAGCTGGCTCAGGCCCGGCCAGTGGGGTTTCTGACCACAAAGGCACCAGTCCCAAGAAGCCAGCTCTCTGCTGCACCCCGACCATCTCCTCTGGGCCAGGGCTGGGCCTTCTGTGTGGAGAATGCACGTGATGTGTGGGATCTAAGCTCTGAGCCTTGGTCTGAAGGCAAAAAAAAAAAAAAAAACTTTAATTTTACATTTCAAAAGACAATTTATGTTTCAAATTGTCCTGCACCTTCAAAAGTTGATTTGATGCTTTTTAAATATAGTAATTCAGAAAATCATGTTTTCTTTTTATTTCTGATTTTGAGCCAAGTTCATAATTTTTATATTAATGCAGATCATGCTTTTTATTTATTCCTTTGTATTAAATAAGTGTTCAAAATACTCCTTGAAATTTCCTTCTTAAAATGAGAACGCGTCGCTGTTAGCGCTGCACGTGAGGAGAGCGCTGACCAGCAGCCACAGACGGGGAGGTTCCAGTGCAGAGCCCGCCACGGGATCTGAGCAGGACTGCTCCTTGAGCCCCTCAGCAGCAGCTTTCCAGAGGTCACCACCATCAGGGCCAGCCTGTGAGTTCACGCCTAGGCGGTGAGCTGACCCACACCCGAGAGGGACCCCAGGGGACGGGAGCGGCCATGGGCAGGTTCTAGTCATGAGCCCTGCAGAAGCCCTGGGTGTCTGCGGCTCCCACTTTGGGGACCTGCTGAGGGACATGAAGCCCACTTGCTGTGCCACAGCATAGGAGCTGAGCTCTCCGGGGTGGAACCCCTGAGGCAAGCAAGCAATGAGGACCTGACCTGCTTCGCCACACCATCCCCTCCATGGTCACTCCGCTCCTGTGGTCAAACCACTCCCGTGGCCATCCTGCTCCCATGGTCATCCCACTCCCATGGCCATCCTGTACCCATGGTCATCCTGTTACCATGGTCACCCCAGCTCCCACATTTATCCCTGTCCCATTATCACCCCACTCCTGTGGTCCTCCCGTTCCTGTGGCCATCCTGCCGCCATGGTTACCACACTCCCATGGCCATCCTGCTCCTGCGGTCATTCCACTCCCTGGCCATCCTGCTCCTGCAGTCATCCTGTACACATGGTCATCCTGCTACCTCGGTCACCCCCACTCCCATGTTCACCCCCCATCCCCTGGTCACCCCACTCCCGTGGTCACCCCCACTCCTGTGGAATCTCACTCCAGTGGTCACCTGCTCCTACGGTCACCCCACCCCCATCACCATCCCAGCTCCCAGCTTGTCACTTGTGCATGGCCCCTCGCTCCCTCTTTTATAAGGAAGCCCTGTGGCTCAGACATGGCCTCCCCCATTCTGAACTTCTACAGGTGCTTGACAATGCTTTGAAAATTTAAAAAGCACTTAATAAACACATTAAAATAATTACTTACAAAATACATTTATCAGAGTATATGATGACATTTTATTTTTTTATATTTTTTTTAGTTGTACATGGACACAATACCTTTATTTTATTTTTTATGAGGTGCTGAGGATAAAACCCAGTGCCTTCCACATGAAAGGGAGCACTCTACCACTGAGCTACATCCCCAACCCTATAATGACATTTTAAATGAGATATTCATCAGCCTTTTCAGGAACTTAAGGTCATGTATTCACAGTTTAAAACACTGGTGATTTTTACTATATGCTAAAAATATTCCTAATACACGCATTAGGATTTTCAGAAGTTTATAATACTTTCAACTGAGTCATTCTTGGGTGCTTAGTCATTGGAAGTACAGTATTGTCTGGGGTACTCTAACATCATTAATGGGGTTCTGTTATGAGATGAGCGTCTGTAAGTGAACACTTGGTTCATTAAGATACTGCAAGATCTTTTTTACCGGGGCATGGAAGGGTGTCCAGGGATTGTAAAATAGAATTAATAAATGAAGCCCTTCCACTGGAAGGTGAAGTTTCCTTTGTGCTTTGCATCTGTCCCTGAGCCACGTCTCAGCAGGTGAGTAGGCACTGTGGTGCAGGATGCTGGGTGGCCTCCACCTGTACCACACTGCTATGGGCCACACTATCCCCTCCCACGGTCACCTCGTACTGCTGGGTCTCCTCGTTTCTCCAGAGAAGCTCAAAGTCCACATGTTAAATGAAAGTATCCTGACATTAAAATTCTGACATTTTGTCTTATTCACTTGTTTATTTATTCGTGGTGCTGGGGGTGGAACCCAGGGCTGCTGCCTGCTGGGGAAGCACTCTGCCACTGAGCTACATCCCAGCCTTGAATTTTAAAAAGACAAAATCCCCATAGGCCAAGTGGAACCCTCCTGGTGGGGGCACGGAGACCACCAGCTGTGGCCCCTGAGGTCACACTGAGCAGACGGTTCCTCCTCAGGCAGCAAAGAGTAGTGCTGTGCTGTGTCAGTAGTGACTCCCCATGTTCCTCCAAGTGGCACACACAGGAAGCCAGGCATCCCCTAGAGACCCGCGGGCTCTGAGAAAGCCAGCAACAGGGTCCCAGGAGGAAGCAGAGAGCAGGCAGCTGCAGACTCGCTGTGGAGGGAAGAGCGGCCCATGTGCAGTGTGTCTCTGTGCTCAGCCCTGCCCAGGGGCAGCCCCAGGACAGGGCTCTTTGCACACTCGCACGGGTGCCTGTCTGTGTGTAGAGAGATCCTTCAGTAAGAGAATGGGCCTCTAGACAAGGTGCCAGAGACAGGGAGGGCAGCCCCACCGGTCACCCCTGTACACACACACAGCTGTGTGGACAAAGCCTGGATTAACCCAACAGACCCCCTGACCACCTTGCCACCCTGTGCCTGGCCCTCAGACACCCATTGAGTTGCTGGGAGCTCACTGTCTCCTTGCAAGCTTGCTTCCTTAAAATCTCAGTTGTGGAAAAAAAAATAATAATAATGTCTGATCCTTTTCCATGTTTTCAAATTCATTAAGTTAAAAGAATGGGGTGTGCAATTTTTGTAAACTGAAGAGCCTTTATTCCATCTGATTGATTTATAAAACTATGATTCCCACTTAAAAAGTATTCAAATTCATTTTTATGTCACTAAGTTTAAAAATCTACTTATTTGATGCTTGAACCATTTTAACTGATGATGAGATGTAAATGTAAGTCTGTGGGATAATATAATTTATTAATGTATTATGTATTTTAATAAATAATGTTAGAAAACATTTCTATGGCTATTAACTAACATTTCATATGCATGCACAGCTGGGTAGATGTTAAGTTAATTTAATCATTTATAAATTATTCTGAGTATATATATAATTTCTAATATTGCACATCAGAAAGGAAACTCTGTTAACAGTATTTTGTATTATTTTAGTTGAAAAGAAATGCCAACAGGCCGCTATCTCGGTTGGTTCTTTGTTCAGTACTGTCCAAATGAATTCACAATAAAATAAGATTGCTTTTAACAATCCCAACTTGTCCAGGAAGATTGAACTGGGAGATTCCCTTTCCATCAGCCCGGGCACATTTTCTCTGCTGGCCATCCGGACACACACACACAAACACACTTGTAATGAGCGGGTGCTTTATCAAGCCTTTTCTCCATCCTTCATTAAAGGACAGAAAATTGCTCTCTGCCGGCGCAGTCAATGCTGCTCTCCCTCCCAGAAGCACATTCGTTTCACATGCTAGCACCGAATATTGCAGGCAGTTGCAGATTTTAAGTGACAGATTATGCCCAAGTTCAGTTGCCGGCAGAGTTGTGTTGTTTGGCTTGTTGGCATTTTGTTTTGCATGATTTCTGACCCCGGCAGACTGTCCCGGCAGGAGATGGCCGAGCTTCTCCTCTGGAGCACAGACATGGGAGATGCAGTGCATTCGCAGCATGGGCTTTGTCCTCTGGACGTGTGTGTCCAGATGGCTCTTTAGCCCCGTGGAAGGTGTGATATATGTGGCTAGTTTAGACTGAAAGCACAAACAAAATCGGCAAAGTGTTCTTTCATTGCATTCCTTCTGTTCTTCATTAAATCTTATTGAATTTGTCATCTTTTTTTAATTGCACTTACGTGTAACGGTGGTGATAGGATTTCTTTTTCTCTGTTTTAATGAGTTAAAAACCTAACAATTTGACAACTTCTGAGAGAACAGTTCTTTCCAAGGTTTTCGAACAAGAACTTATAAATAGCAGCCACGGTGTAACTGTGCGGAGCAGCACTCTGATGTGCTAGATGGTAGTCGATGAAATGACTCAGTTCAGCTGCTTTGCAGCACCCACGCGGGGTGGAGGTGGGGGCTGGGGCTTGTTGGAACAGCACCCATGGGGGTGGAAGGTGGGGAGGTGGGTCTTGTTGGAGCAGCCCCCACGCGGGGTGGAAGGTAGGGGTGGGGCTTGCTGGAGCAGCCCCCACGCGGGGTAGAAGGTGGGTCTGGGGCTTGTTGGAGCAGCCCCCACGCGGGGTGGAAGGTAGGGGTGGGGCTTGTTGGAGCAGCCCCCACGCGGGGTGAAGGTGGGTCTGGGGCTTGCTGGAGCAGCCCCCACGCGGGGTGAAGGTGGGGAGGTGGGGCTTGTTGGAGCAGGCATTATTTTTTCACACCAAAAGATTCACCCCACATTTCAATGGCTGAAATTCTGCTGGGAAAGAGGGTGACCAGATGCCACCCTAAGTGCCCTCAGGCGATGGTGGACATCAGGGGTAGCCTTCCGGGAAGGCAGGGCCTCGGTGAACAATCTGCGTGTGCCCTGGTTTCCATCCGCACGGTGGGAGGAGACCTGCAGGAGCCTGCAGCAGCCACGCCCTGCACTCGCCATGGACAGGGCAGAGGACCGTCAATTTCTGATCCCCTGTCCCTGCTCTCCGCAGTGTGCTGTTGGGGTGCATTTGGGGGGAAGGGCGAAGGTGCTTCACACTGCGCCAGCCGCTGACGGTTGTGACTTCTCTTGTGGTGCTTTCCCACCTCGGCAGACTCCCTCTCCACACGCGGGCTTAGGGCTCTAGTTTAGATATGATTTATGACGTGACGTTAACCCTTCATTGACCTAGAAATGCCCTAATATTAAAACAGTTTGACACACAGAAAATCAAAAGCCCTTTTATTGAAAGTGCTGTTGTCCGCATCATAAGTTTCCCCCAGTGATGGCGCAGCCTCCCCATCAATCCCCCACCCCTATCGAGCCTGGGCTGCAGCACTAATGGGCAGATCCTTTGTCATTTCTGTCCCAGTGGCCAGCCAACAGCGCAGAGAAAGGCACTCTCTCCGCCACATCACTTCGGGCGTTTCTAAGTGACACATCCAAGGCGCCAGGTGGCATTTAGGGGAAAGGACCCATTGGAGGTCGGGGGGTGAACCCATAGGGTCCCTTTGTTTAGTTACATGCTGGCCAAATCGTGACTTTCCAGTTTCTGGCCAGGAAATCTGCTTAAAGGAAATACAAGGGGGAAGCACCTGTTCGGTGTGTGATAAGGGAGAAGAGAAGGTCTTTTTTCTTTTCTTGTGTCAGGGATGGAACCCAGGGGTGCTTCACCACTGAGCCACATCCCAAGCCCACCCCCCCACCCCCCTTTTTTAATTTTTAGACAGAACCTCACTGAGTTGCTCAGGGCCTCACTAAGTTGATGAGGCTGGCCTTGAACTTGTGATCCCCCTGCCTCAGCCTCCCAAGCTGCTGGCCTATGCCACTGTGCCTGGCTGGGGGAAGGAATTTGTGATGTGAACACGTCTAACCATTTTGTTCACTAATAATATCAAAACTGAACTGAACGCGGAGAGGGCGTGCTTGTTGGAGGCTCAGACTCACCCAGCATGAGCCACTAGGAAACCCCAGTCCTAAGTGTCCTCTGAGCCGTCAGTGCCCGGGGCCCTCCCCCCTTCCCTGCAGCCCCTCCCGTGGCCCCAGCCTAGGGCAATGGTCTGAAGTAGTGATGAGCCTCAGAAGCCAGTCTCTCTGAATTCTATGAATCAGGGTTGGTGTTGGGTTCCGCTCACAGCAAGAAATGAGGGTCCCTTACTTTAAGCATATCATGTACACAAACAAGAATAATAGGCTTAATGGGCACTAAATAAACATTTAACAAGAAATTACCATGTGAGCTGGAGTCCAGAGAACACTGTAACTGCACACAACACCAAGATCTGGTGGGGTGACAAAGTCTCAGGAGAGTGCAGAGCCCCCCGCCCCTGCACATGTGCTCAGAGTGGGGAAGCAGGTCCGCGCCTCTGTCCCTGTTTCCCACCAACTTCCACACACATAAAGCCCGTTGTGTCTGCCTGGTCATGTATAATATGCAAGGCAAAGGGTGAAGGAGCACTTGGAGACCTCAGGCATGAAATTTAAAATTGAGTCCTGTCAAATCATAGGAACTCAAGTGTAATTCTTATTGTGCGGGTGACAGCAGGCTAATTAGTAATACCAGGGAGCGTCACCCTTCACCTTTAGGGTCAGGAGCCGATGTACTTCCCCTTGTTTATTAGCTTAACACAAAGGGTCATTATGGTAATCCCACCCCTCCGTGGGGCTTGTTTTTTTTTTTTTTTTTTTTTTTTTTGTCTTCCTTTGATTCTGGTAATAAAGCTTTGTTTGTGAAAAAAATATAATACAGCTCTGACAATCTTTTAATTAGTATCTCTAATAACTTCAAAAGTATTTGCACATATGCACATGAAAATTACCAAGATGGTACTTTAGAAATTGTATAGATCATCGTTCTCTTGTTTCTTCTTTAGAAGACAGAATGTGAAGAGGGAGAGAGGAAGAGAGAGAACGAGAACAGAATTGAGCACACTCTTTCATTTCCCAATGATGCTTTCTGTTCAAATCTGAAGTCTCCAAGTGTAATCACTCCACCACACATCTCCTGGCTTGACTTTTTCTGTTCTCTACACTGTACTAACCTGCCTTAGCGATTTTATAAGAGCTAAGTATTTCACTAAGCTCTTGCAATATTGAAAGAATCTATATTCTGAGAATTTGAAAACATGTCAGCCGACCTAAATTACATATTGATCAGGTTTAATTGCATGCCACCCATCAGTATTAGGTTTGGAAATTCATAAAAGAGAAATAATGTACTCTTTGTGGATGATTACTTCTGGGGCATTTAAATGAATTCCATCACTTAACCTGGGCTGAGACAGATTATTGAGCCTTGCCATCCAGCCCTTCAAAGACCAATGCAGGAGAGCAGCTGTTTTCCAACTATCAGAGAACGGCAGAGTGCAAACAATATAAATTTATATAGATTTTCTTTTAAGGAAAATAGCAAAGTAAAACATTAAAAGTAAACATTCATTTTTCAACTGCTTCCTGAATCGCCCTCCTCATTGTCTCCTATATAAGCATTCATTTTTAATTCTTTTTGGATCCCAGGCATTCTTTTATTTCAAGTAGTAATTCACATCTTAATTAATATACAGTAATCAAAGAGATAAGCAAGGAGAAATGATTCGCAGCTTGGTTTTATTTGCTAAGGGTAATTTTTTATGCAAGTGCATAAAAGGATTTCAATGCTGATTCTTCAGCAGTCCTACCATTTCATTTTCTTAAAAAAGCCCAAAGTTTTGCTTGTTGGAGGTGAGTGCTCTTTAAGAGCTGTCTCCTCACGAAGGTCACACTGGCCGGGAGCATGGCTTCATCATTAGTTTTCAGGATGCTCTTTACATTTAGAAATTATGTTTGTTGGTATTGGTTGTGTTTTGAGAAATTGTGCTTATGTATGTTTTTCTTTACAGATTATCAATACAAAGTAAAAAGAACCAGTTAAAATCATTGGGCTTACTTGGGTAATAGTTTAAGAGCTACATTTTATTTAGACACTGTGCAGTAATAAATATCTGTGAGCATAATTAACTGTCTTTATCTAGCCCAGCCCTGGAGATGCTGTCCTAGGGCTCCGCATTGTCTTCCTCGGAAGTTAATGTCCACTTCAGCCTTGGAGTTATCTGGTCTGCGAGGCCTGCCACGGGACTCGGTTTTGAATGGTGGGTTATTAGCTGCAGACACTGGACACGTGCATCACTTTGTCTCATCCTTGGTGCTCCCGGGCATCGTGCTTCATCCCTTACCCAGAAAAGGTAACCCCGAGCCTGAACCTCCTGACAGGTCTGACTTCATTGTTTATTTGACTGAAATTACAGTTGCAGGAGGTAGAAATAACAGCTCCCTGGAGCCAAGGGGCACGGTTGCATCCTGAGCCCTTAGTGAAGTCACAATGGCATCAGCATCCTCTAGGAGAATCAGCTGTCAAATCTAAGACAGCTCGGAGCTCGGTCCCTTAACACATCTGGAGTCTTTACCTCTTGGTCAATGGCAAACGTTGGCACTGTGCTCAGAGACAAGGTTCTGCCTGAACGCAGCACCCGGCAGCTTCCAACTCCTCCAACCCACGTCTGCAGAAGTGTGAAGGCAAGCGACGGCTCAGCCGTGTTTGAGGAGGAAATGAGTGGGAGAGAGGACAACGCAGGGAGGGAGTGTCCTGCAGGAGGTCAGCCTCCCACACTTCCTGCTCAGGCGAGTCAGGGACCATGTGGTCAAGTGAACCAAACTTGCTCACATTTCCTCAGCATCGTATGACAAGAGCACGGTGTTGCTGTGCTGATCTCCTGTCTGCTGTCTAATTAACTGTCGTGCTAGAACATGTCAGCCTAAATCATCCACTAAGCAGAGGTCTTTTCAAATCCCCTTCTAAAAATCAGGCAATAAGCTTGTAGTCAGAGAAACTTTGAATTTTCTTTCTTTCGAAGCCTTAAAATCCTTCCCCAACAGATGCCACAAAGAAGAACTGAATTTACTTATGGCCATCCACATGAAAGAGATGCCCTTGAGGAATCCTCAGTCACAGGGTGGGAAGAGGACAGTCTTCTTGGAATGAGAAGTAGAGCTGGGGATGAAGGAAGTGTGGTGTTTAGAGACCTCGAGGAAGTCAGGATGGCTGGGAGGGGCTGTGCTGCCCAGGGGTGGTATTTGATAGAATAGCAATATGATCTTAGGGGCTTTGCTTGTTTGTTTTTTTAATAGTTGGTGGCCCTGGTAAACTGATTTTCAGATGAATGAAGAGTGAAGAGCATTCTGTTGCTCCTTGGGGTGAGTGTGTCCAGGGAGTTCCATCAATAGGGCTAAAACTATGCCACAGAGCCACCTGTAACACCCATGACAGTGTTGGAGGTAGTGCGATGGGGGTGATATGGGTGGTAACCAGGGTGATGGTGATGATGGCAGTGGTGGTGATGATGAAGATGGTGGTGGAGGTGGTGGCTGTGGTGGTGATGTTTTGGTGATAGAGATGGTGATGAATATGGTGATGGTGGTGGTGGCAATAATCATGATGACACTGTTGGAGGTAGCAATAGTGATGTTGGTGGTAGTAGATTGGGGTTGGAGGTAGTAGTGATGGTGGTGGTTGGAGGTATGGTGGTAGTGTGGTTGTGATATTGGTGGTAGTGATGGTGATGGAGATGGCAATGGTGATGATGACAGTGTTGGAAGTGGTGGTGCTGGTGGTGGTAATGATAGTGATGATGGTAGTGATGGTGATGATGCTGTTGGAGGGAGTAGTGATGGCAGTGGTGGTGGTGATGTTGATGGTAGTTATAATAATGGAAATGGTAGGTTGATGATGGTGGTGGTGATAATCATGGAGATCCTGTTGGCATAATAGTACTGGTGGTGTGCGATGGTGATGAAGGTGTTGGAGGTGGTGGTCATGGTGGTGGTATTGGTAACGGTGATTGGTGATGAAGTCTTGATGATGCTAGTGGTGGTGTTGATGGTGACTCTCAACTGCATTCTAGGAGGAAGCAATATGAAGACTTGAAGTCATTCAGCAGGGTGTGTGAAAAGGACCTACATGTAGAGCTGACGAGCGGACCACTGCAGAAGACCTCCATATAAGTGTCACAACTGGCCTCCAAAATAATCCATTGGTATTAACACAGCTTCTAATGCTTGGAATTTTCAATACATTCCACAAAAATGAAAACCATTCATCTGGGGAGGCAATTCAGAGAACTGGGGATAGCAAGTATGTTGAAAGAAAAATAGTAGTTCCAAACCTGGTTCTTACAGACTGTGTGACACTGGCCACATATAAGCCCACGCCAACATTATGCTCCTTATCTAAAAAAATGTCAGTCTTCACAGTTAGGCAATCATATTATTTAGATTGAAAGAGAGAACATGTGGATCCTGTCACCTCACATTGTGTGAATATAGGCACTTCATAAAAATGTCTTTCCTCACCACTGTCTCAATCAGTTATAAAATATATCAAAATCTAGATTTTGGGGTAGGGTATGTAAGTAGTCTTTCAATTCTGTAAAAAATCCACCAAGCATTAAGCCCCATGTTTGTGCTTATAGGGTGGGGGAATCAAGACCAAGAGAAGGAAGTTACCTTGGAATGTCCCATTTGTTTTGACCTCAATAAAATGCATGACACATTTGCTTCTCTGATTATTTGCCACCAGCAAGAGCTACTCAGAAGGAAAAACTCCCGGTAAAATCAACTCATTCAAGATGGAATTATGTGTCTTGTATTCAATAATTTCACCAATGACACATAATAAAATAATACCAAAGACAGGGAGGAGCACACTGGGAAATCATTGTATTGGTATAACATTTTGCTTTGCTTGTTTCCTTTTCCACATTTAAATCATCAACACATTCACATGCTAATTGTGTAGTTATTTAAAGACATTTATTATTATATGTGATTGGAGAAAACTGTCCCGTGTATAGTATGCATATTTCATTTTTCAATGGCTTATTCGTTTGTGAGGGGAGACCAAATCAAACTAGTTTGCCAGAAAGATGCTCTTGCTGGCCAGTAACCGAGCTATGAGACTGAGAAGAAGAACATAAGGTCTGGATGAAGAGATTGGGAGGCTTTTGTCCTGTCTGTCTTCAGGTTGGAGAGCAGTGGGATGAGAACCAAGGTTCCCCAGACTGCCTGAACTTCATTGATGAATGGAGTGGATGAGTAGAGGATGTATGAACTGCACACAGGGGAACCCATGGCTGGAGAGGGGAGGGGAGTTCCTTAATAACTGTATCCCAAAGTAGGCAAACCACGATTATCCTCTACATGGAAGTAGACTCTCCTCCAAAAAAACCACCAACCCAAATGTGTACTTATTATCACCTAAAACATTGAATTATACCATAGATATAACAAAGATCAGAGGGTGTTTGAGATTTTTTAAGGCAACTTAAATGCTGCCAAGTGTCTAAGAGTCCAACAAGCTCAACGTCAGCTCCTCCATGGCACTTCCTTGTCTCCAAGTGTTCACACTCTGCCCTGCAAGTTGTTGGTGCTGGGGAGTCTGCAGGAACAATCCCCTGTACCTAGTGGGCTGATCACAATGGATAACTAAATCAGTGGTGCCTGAGAAACAAAGCCTGCAGACCTCCTGAGAGTAGTAGGTGGAAAAAGTCACATTGTGCGCAGAGTGGTCCATCCCCAACTGTCCTCCATGAGCTCGTGGTTTACCAGGTGACAGTGTGCGCACAGTGGTCATCCCCAACCGTCCTCCAGGAGCACAGGGTGTACCAGTGGGTCGTCCCCAACTGGCCATATGGATTCTGACATGGCCTGTGCCTTCAGCATGATATCTGAGTTTCTCTTCTTGGGCAGCTCTCTCTGGACACTAACCACTGTTGTACTGCACATCTTCAGCCTAGCTAAGACCACTTCAGCTGTGGGATGAATTAAATAAGTGAAATGAAACTGTCTAAATCATTTATGGAAGTGCACTTAATAATAACTGCTTTTACTAAGTTGAAAATCCCATCAGAGTTTAAGAATATCTGTCATTGGTATGAATTTTTGTCACATCCTCTCCCCAAGGAGGACTAGTTGGGGACCTAAACACAATACTTCACAATGTGTCCTGACTTTGACAGGCGATGGCTTTAAATGAGGTCTTACAGTGGGCTCCAGACCATATGGTTGGCTTTTCCTTGAAAGAAGAAGAGCGCACAGATGCCCTGGGGAGATGGCCCTCCTGAGCCAGGGAGAGGCCAGGAGTGTGTCTCCCCTCATAGCCCCAGGAGGAGCCTGCCCCGCGCACACCGTGGTCTTGAAACTCAGCCTCTGGAACGGAGAAAATAACTCCCTGTTGTTTAGCTCCAGGTTTGTGGTTCTTCCTTGTGGTAATACAGCAGGAAACCCATAGAAAACCCGTTACTGAAATGTCTGAGCCTTTTAAGTCATAAAGCCCACATTCCTATGTAAAACACACGATACTCAGTACATCCTGCGTCTAGAACAGCAGGCCCTGCTGGGTCTATCAAACCACAGGAGCTCTGTCCCGACACTCCCAGGTGAGATGATATGGGTACTCTTTCCAGTGTGAAAGCACTGAGTGGATTCAATGGGGTCTCTAAAACACGGGGAGCCAACAAGCACCACCAGACACATCAGGTCTGGGAATTGGATGGCTCCTGTTAGGGCCGCTCGTTTGTCCTGTGCAACAGGATGGTCTTCAGCTACTGTAAGCGTCCAAATCAGATTGTCTTGACATTCTGTTTCCATGGTGAACCTTGTTTCTCAGGGCTTCCTGTGGGGTGTGTGTGTGTGTGCGTTTGTGTACACAGGTGTGAGTGGGAGGGTGTGTGGAGTTTGTGCGTGCTGGTGTGAGCGTGTGCATCTCTGTGCACACACGCCCTCTCTGCTGTCGGTTACCCCACTAATTCCCCTCAAGATCTATTGACCCCTGTTACTTACTCCCACTTGCACTGCAGGGTCTGGATTGATCAGCACGGCTCCCTAAGGCATGGAGACTCCACTGCGTGGTCAGGGACTGCTGCGGGATTGTTCAGGGCAGAGAGGGCTGGGTGGGCTGGGTGTAAGTTCTCATTTCTTAGAATAGACAGACCGACTTTACTCTGTACTTATGAGCACCGATTTGCTGTTATTCCCTAGTATTTGCTTCCTGAACAGTTGGAGTAGCTTGGAGATGGTTCGCAACCCCTCTCACCCCAGAAGTCTCCCTGGAGGCTCCTTTTTAACACGGTTAAATCCCACTGCACACTATGAACACTGGGCTTTCATGCTGCTGCCAGGGCCACTCCGCCGGGTCCCTCTGCGTGGGTCTGTGGAGAGTCCGGCCTGCCCTCACCACGCTGCCCCCATCTGGGTCCCAGGACCAGCTTCTGCAGAGAAAATCAACATGTTTGTAGAACCTCTCTTTGCCTTCCTGGAGCTGTGAGTAAGTCCCTCTTTCCCTCTTACCTGATCTATCTGTGCAACAGCTTCCAGACCACGATGACCACCAGGTTCTAACAACTGAATGCTTCTTCAGTCCAGTGTTGCTGGATGCCGTCATTGTCTCTCTCTCCCCACCCCCCCTCCCCCTCTATATATGTAAATTATTTTTTCTTAAAGCATATAAAGTTTATAAACATCATAATGTAATTATAAAACTGCAATGATCTTGACTCATTCTAAGTCCTGTAATAGAAATTGAAGTACAGCTCTGCTTTGTAAGAGAAATCATTTATCGGGAGGCGAAAGAGTTCAGCTGCCGACTGTAGAACTGACTTGCCTTCACCCTCACGTCACCTCCCACAGCCGTGGTGCCGAGTGTCCAGACAGAGCCCGGTGGCCATCCTAGATGGCAGTGAGGCTCTGTGGGAAGGTTCCGGCACATCCAGGTGGCCTCAGCACACATCAGCAGGAAGCCCAGTTGCAGAGAGGACTGTGCACAGGGTGAGTCCCCAGAGCCATCTGTGTCTCCATTAAAGCCACGTTAGCAAGGAGTGAAGCCTTTTTATGTGCACGGTCCAGGGCAGGCACACCCAGGCCCAGGGGTAGACAGGCGGCTATCAGCGGTGCAGGGGGCTATCTGTGTGGGAGGGGCGTTGAGGTGGGAACCGTGAATGTGGCTCCCGCTCGGGCAGGATGGCCAGGGCCTGGGTTGGAACAGGGATAGGACACCGATTTGTGAAGACTCTGAAAGCCACTGAGCCACACAACTGCTAGAGTATGTATGGTCTCTGAGCTGTGGTCAGTGCACAGGGGCCTGGTACCCATCTGCACTGTGGCCCTGGACAACAGCTCCATGCTCCTCGCTCCTCTTCCTTTAAGAACTCTGTGTCCCAGTGCCACATCTGCACAGAGCCTCAGCATGCTGGTCACACAAGAAAAAGAGCTCTGCTGGGCTTTCTGTCCCCACCCCAGGACCAGCTGCCCTTGGAGAGCCTCAGGACCACCTGCCTGGTTGTTGGGCTGCTGTCTGAGGCTGCTCAGCAGAGTTCTGACCCTGCTCTGTGCTGCATGTCGTGTAGGGGTTGAAAATAACATGTTTCTTACTATTATTTTGATTGTACAAATTTAAGGGGTGCAAGGTGATAATTTCCTACACAGATGGTGAGCGATGATCAGATCAGGGCAGTTGACATTTCCATCTGTGTAAACTTATTTAAAATTTTTGATCAGTATGATAATTGTACCTATTTATAAGGTACACAAGTACGGAGCCCACACATGGACACAGCGTGTACTGGTCAAGTCGGGTCAGCTAATAATTCTTTCTCCTTGTGACCATCGTGAGGCCTTGAGCCCTCCCTCCCAGTCACACGACGCACAACAGGTCACTGTGAACCTCAGCCCGCACCCTCACGGGGCTGTCATACTGGGACTTATCCTTCTGCTTCCTGACTCTGGGAGCCCATTACCCAACCTCTCCTTATCCCCACTTCTCTACCCCTCCCATCTCCTTGCAGTCACAGTTTCTAAGACGCTCATGATTAGCTGGCTCCAAGGCAGAACCATCGTGCTGGAGGGCTGTGGTAGAGGAGACGTGCTCAGCCCCTGGCAGCTGGGGAGCAGCGTGTGAGGGGACAAGACATAGTCCCTGTTAACGTCTGGAGATGAGTGTCCTCCAAATGCTCTGTGTTGATGCAGGAATGCCCAGAGGTGACATGACTGTATTGGAGAGCTGCAGTCTGATCAGTCCATCCTAGCTTGGATGAAGGGACTGGGGGTAACTGTGGCTAGGTGAGGCATGGGGAGGAGGTGGCCACTGGATGTATGTCATGGAAGGGTTCATATTCCTAATGACCCTTCCCTTTCTCTCTTCTTCCTGGCTGCTGTGCATGGAGGGTGCTCCTTCACCATGCCCTTCTGCCGTGAGGTTCTGCCTCAACTTTGGCCCAGATCAAAGGAATAAGAGCACCGTGGACTGAACTCTGAGACCATGAACCCAAACCTTCTGTGCTCTAAGCTGTCCTTGTCAGGTATCCTGATCACAGCAATGAAAAGCTGATTAGTGAAGGCCTCAAGGGCACATCTCCACTGACCTACTCTTCCAGTCACACCCACCTGCCTTCACTTATGCAGTAGCCCATTCAAATAACTCATCCACAGTTGAGGTCAGGGCTCTCACAGTCCACTTAACATTGTTGTGTTGCCTGGCGCTACTAGACCAAACCGTAGTGAGCTGCATGGGAGAACACACAGCGTTGGTCTTTCTGTGTGCATCTTAATTCACTTCACATAATGTCCTGCAAGTGGTAGGACATCATTCTTCCTATGGCTGAAATATATTCCACTGTGTAAACCACATTTTATTTACCCATTCATTTGCTGAAGGTCATCCAAGTTGACTCCATACCCCAGCTACTGTGAGTAGTAAGCCTGCAATAAACACTGCTGAATTTTCCAAACATTTAAGGAAGAACTAAAAGCAATGCTTCTCAAACTATTCAGAAAAGCTGAAAGGGAAGAATTCTCCCCAATTCATTCTACAAGGCCATTGTTTCTCTTGTACCAAAGCCAGCCAAGGACGCAGCAGCATTGACCAAGATGACTACCTGCACACCAACATTCTCCTGCACAGAGATAACCAAATCCATGAAACACCAGCAGACCAAAAAGATCACTACCCAGGTTGCAAGGCTGCCTCACCATGCCCGAATCATCAGATAAAATACAATCTCATCAATCCCATGAAGGATAAAGGACATACGATTATCTCAAACAACTCGGGCCTAGAGGAGCCCCAACATAGAGGGCAACACATGGGAACCTCATGCAGCACATGCTGACAGGGAAAGCCAGAAGTGAGTCCTCCTGATGTGGGGCAGGACAAGGGCGTCCATTCTCACTCTCTGATGCAATACGGCACTGGAAGGTTTTATTAGAGACACGTAGGCATGAGAAAGAAGTAACAGGCTTCGAATCAAAAGGGAGGAGTGCCAAGTGTCTGTTTGCTGATGGTATGACTATGTTTAATCTGAGGACCCCACTACAAGACTACCAGAGCTGATAGACAACGCCGTTAAGTTGCAGGATACAAAATCAACATGCAAACATCAGCAGCATTTTTGTGTACCAATAACAAAACAAGAGGGCTGAGACACAAATCATGGCACATGTTTGTTTAAGTTCAGATAATGATCAAGCTTTGAAAATCATTTGTGGAAATCAACTGGAAAAAATGGAGTGTGACCTTCATTTTGGAATGGATGTGCAGTTTAGATTGAGAAGTAAATGGATGCTCAATAACTTCATTCAAAGTTTTTGTAGGAATGATTCCAGAGAATCCCAGCTACCTGAAGCCAACGGAACTGCTAAACACAGGATAAAATAGCATTGATTTCTCTTCCTGAGGAAAGACACAGAACTCTCAATGACAGAGCCATCATGCTATATTCTAAGGATATCAGATGGAAGGGGATGTAAACCCCTTGACATATCTCCCTGGCTACTCAGCACGACTCTGCCTTCTTGGCAATGGGCTTGTAACTAGGCAACATCCTTGTGAAGCTCTTGTGAGCACCCACCACACACCATGCTGGGGAGAGCTCACCGAAGGGGCTTCGGTGCACCCTGCTCATTCTCGATCCCTAACTGCCTAGACTAGACTGTCTTGGAGAATGACTCACCATTCATGAGTCAGAAAGTTCTGCAATCCTAACATTCACAGATCTCCTTAGGAAACATGTGGTTTTGTTTCAAAGAGACAGTGAAGTTACAGATCCTAAACTTTTCTCTGAGATCCTGCTAAAATGCTGTGGTGACCAAAATCTAAACTGGGCATGGTCCTGGGGCATACAAGGCATGTTTTCACGGGCAGGTGGGGTTTGCAGGTGGGATTGGCCTGTGTGAAGCATCTCTCAGTGGGCAGGGAGCTGAGGAACTCTGTGCTCAGCTGCACTGCCGGGCCAGGGGGTGTCTGGGATGGCAGGGTCTCGGGACAGTTGGGCCCTGCAGGGCTCAAGATGTCTAGGCAGCTCCAAGAAAGTCCTCACAACACCAGCACCCTGCCCTTTGGCTCTGGCAGAGTAGGTAGGAGGGTATCTGTGCTGTGCACACCTGTCTGCTCTGTGGGCCTGGTGTACTGAGTCCAGCCCTCCCACTGAGGTCCCAGCAGAGCTGATGCTTTGGGTGACCCTGAGAAATGTTTGTTTTAACAATACTTGTTAAATGAAGAAATGAAACTGAGAATTTCTAACCTGTGCAGGGAAATCATAGCCCAAGGCCCGACTGTGCTTCAAAGCTATTGTCCCAGACAGGAGAGCAAGGAGCCTGCAGCCCTCCCCCTGAGTCTGTCTGTCCTGAGTGTGCTGGTCATTAACATAGGCCAAACACATCTGTGGCTGCCACCATGTCTAACTGACTGGATGACACTAAACTCACGGGCTACACCACTGGGATCAGTGGTGGTTCACTGAACACTCGTGGGTCACCTGGTAGGCATAAGTCACATCACAGTTTCTTTTATTCCAGTCTTCATTATTGGAAGGGAGTAGTGAGGATTGCACTCAGGGGCACTCAAGCACTGAACCACACCCCAGCCCTATTTTGTATTTTATTTAGAGTCAGGGTCTCACTGAGTTGCTCAGCACTTCCCCTTTGCTGAGGCTGGTTTTGAACTCACAATCCTCCTGTCCTAGCTTCCCGAGCCCCTGGCATGACATGCCACTGCACTGCATCCGGCTTATTCCAGTCTTAGTGTCTACATATCACTCTTCACAGAATTATATATACACGCTTTACAGAAAGGCTAAGAGGGGACCAAGGCAGCCACAGGGAGCAGGAGGCTGAGCAGGTGTGACAGCAGAGGCAGGAGCAGAGGTGAAGGCAGAGCCACTGCAGGTGCTCAGGTCAGGTCAGGAAACAGCGGAAGACCTGGCTCAGCACACAGAGCTGGCACAGGGCAGAACCTATTCGAGAACACAGTCCAGATGGACGGCAGTTCACAACGTCAGCTTGGAGAGTCAACTTGAGGTGTCCTCTTGGAGAGGGCCATGCATGGTCATCACAGGCAGGAGAGACTACTCTCTGCTGAAGCCCGAGGACACAGATTCAGAGGTTGCTACTGTGACAATTTTCCTGGGCAAAGCTCATGGCAAGTTACTAGGTTATGGGGTTGGGGGATTCCACCTTTTCTGGGTGTCTAGTGAGGGTGTTGAATCTTTTGGAGGTCTGGTGTATTCGATAAGCGCATGGGTCTGGTCTTAACTCAGTAAGTTCATAGGTGGTCATTCTTACTAACATGACTAATTTATCAGTCTGTGCCTGTGGTTGAGCCAGGCAGATGGTGGCTGTTTACTTATATAAAAATGTGTGTAGTCATTTCCGCTCAGAGTGTAAACTCAAAATGCAGTAACTCACGGCATACTACTGCTTCATGAGATAGTAACAAAGGTTTAGGCACAGACTGTAACCATTGTCTACACACCATGGAGTCACTAGGGCAGGCACAGCCTGAGGACTGCTGTCCTACACACCATGGAGTCACTAGGGCAGGCACAGCCTGAGGACTGCTGTTCTACACACCATGGAGTCACTAGGGTAGGCACAGCCTGAGGGCTGCTGTTCTACACACCATGGAGTCACTAGGGTAGGCACAGCCTGAGGGCTGCTGTTCTACACACCATGGAGTCACTAGGGCAGGCACAGCCTGAGAGCTGCTGTTCTACACACCATGGAGTCACTAGGCAGGGACAGCCTGAGGACTGCTGTTCTACACACCATGGAGTCACCAGGGTAGGTGCAGCCTGCTCTCCACGCTGTCTCTCTAAGTTCATCTCATCAGCACTTCTAACAACTGTTCTCCAAAGTAAGATGGCTTCTCATTATTCCCCTAGGACCTCATTCAGCATGGCCATCAGCAGCCATCCTTCTCCTTGAAAATTCCAGACTCTGTGGCCACCTTGGGGAGGTCCCACTGAGGCATACAGCAACACAGGTGCACCGTGTTTTCTCAGGGTGAGTTGCCATGTCCTGGAGACCTGCAGTCTGATGTCTGTATCTGCAAATCCTGAGACTTCTTAGTGACCCTCCCGAGGAGGCCAACGTCCTGTGGAGCGTGAGAAGTTGGGAGGCCTTCGCTGCTCTGGGGCCTCTGACAGGAACTCACTGAAGACGCTTTGGGTTCTGGATCTGGTTCAGTGGCTGCTTTTGACAATAAGTGCTGTGGTGTGGGAATAGAACCTAACTGTGGGTTCTTGTTGGGACTGAATGAAAAACTAAGTGTAACGTGGGTAGTTCAGGGTGATCCAGGGCAAGCAGTTATATTATAATTTAGTATAATTAATGATACTACTTGTATTTTCTTGTACTTCCCATGTCTCAAAAGTCAATTTAGAGTTAAGAAACTTAAGGTCCTGGAGTTATCTTGTCACGCACCTCATCTCTCTGCCGTGCTCGCCCTGGACACAGGGTCCACCTTGAGCCTGCTGTGGGGCTCCGTTCTGGATCTCCGAGGTTATGCTGTATCAACTATCCTGTCCACTGGGCTCCTTAGGCTGCTGCCCCCTGAGCTCTCCTCACTGGCTCATGGGCTACCCGTGCTGTTCCCACTCTGACTTCCAGTTATGACACGTGCTCGCTGGGGGAGGGTCATCTGGGCAGCTAGCCCTTTCCTGCCTGGGCAGGTAGAGAGCAGCCAGATTTCTACCAGGGGTTCTGGGAAGTTCAATCCTCCCTTAGCCGCTGGGGCCTGGTGTGCTCGTCTCCAGAAGGAGATGCATCTCACTGATCCCTTCAGGTTGTACAACACTGGGTTATGTGAGTCTAAGATACAAAGTGTCCATACTCACTACTAAGGAATTCAGAATCTTGGATTTGTTTCTAAAATATCAAAGGAGAACAGGGCTTTTGTTGGCCATGCCTTAGCGATGCCCAGTTCCACCTGACACTTAAGGACTTGCAGTGATGGACCATGAGAACCAACTGCAAAGCCACCTCATACGGTGAGAAATATTTTCTTAAATGCAGAATTTAAGAGCTGGCATGTGTATCAAAAACGCTGTCCTCAGATTTACTATGTAACTTTTTTAACATAAACCATATCATTTAACTTTATTTCAACAATCTGCTCAGCAGACAGTGTCAATGCCATTTTATTCAGTACATTAAGAACACAATAACCCAATTATTTTTTTTGCTTTCAAGTCTACTTTTAGTTAAACAACTTTGTGAAGGAAAATATGCACTCTCTAATAATTAACTTTCAAGATAAATTCTTTTGAAGAGACCTGGCCAAAAGACAGGGCAGCAGTGTCCTGGGCAGCAAGCGGCCCAGCCAAGCCGTTGAGACAAGCCTGTACTTGTTTCCTACTTCCCCCGATGACGAGCCAGCGAGCCAGTTGGCACTACGGATGGAATCCAGGGTCCCTGGGAAGAGCGGGTTGTGAAGAAGGAGCATTGCCCAAGTGCTATGGAGACGCAGAGCTCCACAGAGTCTCCCCTCGGCCTCCTCATCTGAGGGTCCAGGAGGACATGTGTCCGGGGCTTGTTTCAGCACAGCTTTTCCCTGGTGCTGAACCAAGTGTCTTCGCCACTCACAGCAGGACCTCCTGGGAGTCCTGAACTATCTGACCATCAGAACACACTTGGGTGCAATGTGCTTTGAAGTTATGTTCACCTCATGGCAAAATTCAAGAGTGGCCGTGCAGCCGCAGCCTGGCCTTGCCTTCTGATCTCAGAGACAGAGAGGAACACAACCACTGAGAAGCTCGCTCTGCTGAAGCCCTCCAGGCCGTCCGCCTCCTGCGGATGTGTCCAGATGACGGCATGGCTTCTGTACCTCAGCACAGAGAGCTGCAGGTCACGGTGACAGCAGGCCTCTTCAGGACTGGATCCCTCGTCCATGCTGATGGCAAGGCCAGCAGGGAAGTTCTGCACAAGCAAGGGCACACCTGGAAGTTGACTCAGTGCAGGTGTCGGTTGGGAGCCTTGAAGCTCCCTTCAACACATGGTCATGCACTCTGACTGCGTAAACTCCGCGGAGTTGGCCAAGTCAGCCATTGAGGAAGAGGGCACTGGCGCTCCTTCTCTCCTGGCTATGGAGAGCAAGGGCAGCTGACTGCCTTGGTAGTGGGGGCCTGTCCAGGGCCAGGTGTGTTCAGTGACAAATATGACACTTGTAGAATCCCAGTTTCCCAGGACACTGTCCCCTTAGAAGAGAGCTTCACGTTTGCTTTGGGCAGTTTTTTTAGGTGTCTCTTGTTTTTAGAGCACAGACCATGATTTCTGGCCCTGCCACAATCGCCTGAGGCAGATATTCCATAGGACCTTAGTAGAAGACGCATATTTTAAACCATTCACAGCTGCCTCCCAGCACAAGATTACCCTATGCAACAAATAATTGACCACGGATCCAGATAAGAACCAGCCAAGAAATGTACAAAATGGGATTTGGAAAGAAGCAACATTTTAAAACATCTTTTTCTCTCTGTCTACTTCTGAACGTGAAATTTGAAACGTGCAACCCTGTTAAGGGACAGTCACCTTCTACCGGAAAGGACCATGAATTGGGATCTGGAAGCCTGCAGTGGAGGGAAGGTGTGGGTCTGCCGTGTAGCTTTGGAATCCATGGTGTTTTCAAAGATGAAGTCCGACACGTGGAGGCTGGTGTGGACAGACATGTGGAGGCTGGTTAGTGTTTGCTGAGCAAATAAATAAATGAATGCAGAAATACAAAGGTCTTGAATCTTAGGAAAGTTAGTGGCCTCTTAAAAATTTCAATTTATTAAACAACCCATCCCTCTTAGCACTTCCCAGGAGAATCATGAAATATTAAATAGGAGTAGCACAGCCTCTCATCCTGGGACACTTTGCACCAATGCTGAGATCAGGAGGTGCTCTGGGTTCCACTCAGAGACCCAGCTCCAAGCCAGCCGCTGTCTCCTAACCGTGTATCTTAACATGTGCAGCTCACGCCTCTCCTCGCCCACCTGAGCGGGCCTGGAATATGAAGTCAAGGTCAGATAGATTGTTAGATATAAGAAGGAAAATCTCACATTAATCCAGAATGCAAGGTCGATTTTAAGTGGACTTTCCCAAGCATATTCTAGGAGCGTGTGAATGTGTTCCTCTAAACCTCACCTGAAGTCTAAACCCCAACATGCTGGTAAAAGAGGGGGGGCTGGGGGAGTGACGAGGTTGTACAGGTGAAGCCTCCTTGCCTCCCATCAGGATGCCCGGAAGGACTCCCCCCAGGGCGGAGAGCAGCTCTGTGCAGTGCCCACTGGAGCAAACAGCCTTTCAAAAGGCCACTTGCAGAAGGTCCAGAGAAGCTCACTCCGCCTTTCTAATAAAACCTACCCAATGACAAACACCTCCCCCTCAGCCTGTCCCCAGCGTCTGTGACCACCCCTGCTCTGTTCCCACAGTCAGCTGCTCGGGATCCTCCGTGCCAGCAGGGACACACAGGACTTGCCTTTCTGTGCCCGGGTTACGTCTGCTCAGCAGGAGGGCCTGCAGCTCCACCCTCGACAAGGCTGAATGGCACCGGTGTGTACGTAGCGCATTTCTCCACCATCTCTAGGGATGGACGTGCTGGTGGACTCCGTCCCTTGGCTGTGGGGAGTCGGGCGGCAGTACACATGGGACAGCAGGTGTCTCCCCAACACAAGGCTCCCACACCCCTTGGGTGCACCCCCAGTGGGGCAACCTCTGGATCATGGGGCAGTTCTATTTTCGGTATTTTGAGGAACCTCCGATCAGTTTTCCATCCTGGCTGTGAGCTGATTGGCCTTTCCACCAACCGCGAATGAGCTCCCCTTTCTCCATCTCCTCAGGGCGTTGCCGCCTGGCTTCCTATTCCTCGTTATTATGGCCGTCCTCGCAGCACGGGGCGCCATCTCACTACGGCTGTGATCTCCCTGCTAACGGGTGTCAGTGCGTTCTCATGCCCATCGGCACAGGCACGTCTTCTCTGAAAGCTGTCGGGTCTCTGCGCCTTGGAGTCTGGCTATGCGTGGGCAGCCTTCAGTCCCCCGGTTCTGAGGCTGCCTCCTCTCTGCGGGTTCCTGTGTGTGCAGAGCATCCCAGGAGTCTCCTTCGGGGTGCGTTGTGGTGCCAGGCCTTGCCTTGTCCACTCTGAGCTGTTCTCTGTGTATGGCGTGAGGTAAGGGTTCAGTGGGTTCTGCACAGGGACCCTCAGTTGTCCTGACCACACTCTGTGCTTTCTCCACTGTGTGTCCTGGCAACTTTGCACACGACATTGGGCTCATCTCCAGGGCCCCTGCGTTGTCACCTTTGGTAGCATGTCTGTTTGGATGTCCCCACGCTGCTCTGGTGACCGCAGCTGGGGTGCATCTGAACAACACTGGGCAGTGTGGCACTTCTGGCTTTGTTCATTTAAAGTTTGCCTTGACTGTCTGGGTTTTTGTTGTCGGATTCCGTGCTTCTTTATTAATTTCATGATTATTTTTCTATTTATGAAGGTCACCAGCAGTTTGATAGGAATTGATAGAACTTTGTCCCCCTTTGGGTAGCAAGGGGACTTTTTAAATTGCTGAGTTGAGAGATCTCTTGCCTCGTGTGCTACCTGTGGTTATGATGGCATGTCATAGATTTCAAAAATGCTTAGATATTAGACTTCAGATGCTCTCATCACAAAAAATGATAAGTATCTGAAGTAATGGATATCTTAATTACCTTGATTCCATCGTTCCACATTGTATACCTATGCCATTATGTAACTTTGTACCCTATAAATATATAGATCTATTATTTGACAATTTAAATAAAAAGGAGACATTTAACATGACTGGGTAAAGCCTTCTTGGTTGAGTTCTTAGAAATTGAAAAGAAAGGCATTATGAGTAACATATCCATTTGCAAGTCAAATGGCTTTTATTTCCTTGTTTTTAACAAAATGAAGGAAGACATAAATTATTGGTTGGAATACCATCAACTGACAAAAAGTAGTTTTGATGCTTTATCACCACAAGACTTTTCAAAGACCCAAATGGCATTGTCATTAAGACTTCCCTTTCCATCTGAAAAATCGCCAGTCACCCCCAAGACATCATAGGACAGGAAGCTTCAGTCACTGATGAGATTCTTCCCTTCTCTCCGCACGCAGCTACATGTTTTGTTTTTTTTTTAACCTAATAATTTTTAAAAATCACGAAGAAATTCTCTTCCCCCTTTTAATTTTCTGAGGGAAAAAAAAATCAGGATGAATATCAGCACGAAAAAAAGCTTCCTGAAGATAAGAAATTCATTTTGGGGAAACGTCAACCTGGGTAGAAAATACGACATCTTACGTGCTGAGTGACCTTGCTTAAGCTCTGAGCTTCCTGCATGACGGGACCCTGGAGTCACCTGTTAGGGCCAGACACCTGGGGATGGCCCATGGCACCGAGTGTGGTTTTAGGACAGTTGTGTCAGGAGCTATGTGTGCTAGAGAAGAGTCCCTTCACTCCTCCCAGGGCCAGGCTTCTGCCAGGACACTGCCTCTCTCCACCACCATCAGCAGGCTGAGTCCCTTTCCCCAACAGCGCTCACTTAGTCTTGGCAGTTCTTGTCATTACGGGGGTGAGAGAGCTACTGCTGAGGATGCCCACACCTATCAGGCAGGGGCCAGGGTGCGCGGGGACACTCTTGGCCCGTCCTCCCAGGCCTCCCTCTGTAATTCTGCTGCCAGGCCAACTTTAAAGACCAAGAGGGCTGGAGAGGTGGGAAGAGCTGCTCTGGCCAGAGGAAAGGCAGCTGTCACTCTGCAGCCAAGCCCTCGCCGCAGCTGTAAGGCTGAAGCCCCAGAGTAAAGATGATGGCTGACTGCACCTCAACATCGGATTTCATGGGTTTCTCTGAATCATCTGTCACTGATATCTCCTTAACCACCGAGAGTCACACTCCAGAAGGAAGTGGGGAAAGGGACACCTATGAAGACCGAGGGTAAAGGGAGCCGCTCACCCTCCTGAAGCCCCCTCATGGAGGAGACTGGAGGCCTGGGGCTTGGAGGTAGCCAGCTCGGGCCTGGAGACGGCTCGAGCAGAGCAGAGCTAAAGACAGATGTGCACACACACACGTGAGACACTCACATGTGCTCACTCAAACACATGCGCCCACACATGCCACTCTCAGACACACACACAGCCACTCACATACATGCACACTCACAGACATATCCCCCCACATCTGTTCACACTCGCTGGGTGACATACACCTGTAATCCCAGTGACTCAGGCAGCTAAGGCAGGAGGGTCATAAGTTTGAGGCCCTCCTGGGCAACTCAGGGAGAGCCTGTCAAAAATACAAAGGGCTGGGAATATAGCTCAGTGGTAAAGTGCCCCTGGGTTCAATCCCCAGCACAAAAAAAAAAAAAGAAGGAAAAAAAGTGTGTACATAGCCAGACATTCAGGAACACATTTACACACGAGGACACCCACTTGTACACGTGCATTGCTCACAGACATGCACATGCACACACATTTGCACACACTGTAATGTGTGCAAAGCACATGAACACACCCATTAACATAATGTGTGGGAAAATGCCCTGTGGAGAAGTTAACTATCTCAGAAAAAAAAATATGTAATGATGGCATTTGGGCTCCTGCAACCAGAGAGCTCGCCCAGCGGATCCTGCTGGCTAGGTCCTCTCAGTCGGCTGCCTGTGCACCTGCTTGAAGCCGCCATGCACAGCCCTGAGAGCCTCTGGGCACCTGGGGAAGGCTTCCAACCGTAGTCAGAGACAGCAAGGAGCCTCAGGATGCAAAGACTTGGCTCTCAGGGGTGATGGCCTACCAAGAAGGTGACAGGCAGCCGGGGGACCTCCCCAGCAGGATCAGGCTGGGAGCGCAGCTGGGAGCTCAGGACACGTCAAGATAGCTTCCACCTTGAGATCTTACTTTCAGATAGTTTGGATGTGATCTTTCTCCACAGCATTTTCCACAACATTATGTAACTGGAAAGAATGAATGTCTTCCTGAGATGTGTTCATGTGTGTAGGCCCAAGAAAGGAGACAGGCAAAGAGGGCACAAAGCTGACCAAGCCCACCTGTGGGCCCTACAACTCCTGGGTGCCTCTGTGGCATGGCTTCCTCACTGAAGGCAGCACGGCACACCCTCTTGGTGAGCTACAGAGGAGTGGTCAGCGTCCAGGCAAGTGCAGTGCCAGCTTGCTGGTCAGCCTCCCTGGGCAGCCTCCTGCCCATCTCCTATGGCTCCATTTCTCTATTGTTAGTGACCTTGTGGTGGCCACTTTGCTTGGAGCAATTGACCATATGTATCAAAGCCTCTTCAAGAGGCAGGTCTTTAATCCAACAATTCCTCAGGAAGACGTTTAACAGAAGTAGATTCTTAGAAAAGTCCACCCAACCAGCACCCAGTTGCTCTCCACAGCATCATCCGAGACAGTGGTGACAGTGAACGCAGGACCAAGGACCAGAGGCAGGAGGCCCGACCCCTGCGAGCTGGTGGGGTGGACCTACCTCGGGCCTCAGCAGGACACTCGTGGTCTGTGCCATACAATATGGCATGAATGGCGGTCACAGCTGGGGTTACAGGCTCAGCCTGGGTGACTTCTCCCCGGTTTCGTAAGTTCATTTTACAGTCAGGAAAAAAAACACCATGAAAGTTTTCTAGCTGAAGAGAGGGGAAACAGGGGGAGTGGGCCTCAGCCCTGTGGACCATTCAGGCTTGGATACAGCCAAGAACTCTTGCACCTGTGGGAACATCCCAGGGGCCCACCAGGAGGGCAGGAGTGCTCTCCCGGCCGCCATATCCCTGGAACCTCCTCGCAGCATTTGGAGGCAGCAGTTGGGGGATCCAAGAAGACTTCCCCGGGAGCCCCCCTTGAGTGCTCAGCCCCTGCTAACCCACAGACCTGGGCCACACCTCATCCTGAGGGCCTGGGTAGTGCTTCCTGGTGTTGCTGTGTCCTCCTGACGGAGACCTCTCTGCTGATTGAGATGGTAGATGTTTGATACTTGCATGTATGAATAAGAGCTTCTTGGGGGGAGATGTAGGTTTTCTAGGACATTTTTGGAAACAAACAGTACATTGTAGCTAGTTCGCCAACAGAAGCATTACAATCTCAGGCCTGTGCAATTTGCTTCCAAATCTCACGCCATTACGGTTCCACATGAGAGGAATGTTGGGTGCGACAGTTCGTTTACTTGCCATGGTGCAGAAGAGGAGCCTGGTATCACCCACGTGTGCAATTTGAAAACCTGTTCAGAGTTGAAATCCCTCTAACTACCCTCATCCTGCTTCTGCGTCCAGGGCAGCCATTTCCGCACGGTGCTGGGCTCCAGGGTGCTGCGCTCGGCTCTTCATAGATTCTGGCTGTCCTGGATGACCATGAGCAGGTCCTAAGTAGCCTATGCTGCCCGTGTGACAATGCAGGGAAGAAAATGCTTTCTTTGGTTTCCTTCATGTATCACTCTCTGAAAAAGGACCTCCGTTGTGGCCACTATGGGAGCAGCAGGGAGACACTGCCCGTGCCAGGCTCACCAGTGTCCTCCACCGGCCACTGCATCCTGGGCACACTTCTGGCTCTGGAGGGGGCTTCTCCCTGGGAGAAAGTGTCATCACAGGGTACCTCGCACTTACAGCAGCTTCTGCAGGGGAAATTTCCAGAAAATTAAATTTGAAAAATTCACAGTGGTGGTTGAGGATCTTATGGACTTTAATAATGCATTATTAAAAGGAAAGTCAGAGACATGGGGTACTACTATGTGGAATGATTCAAGCTCTCCGTGTGTTTAAAATAATATTCAAGTTTGGCCACAGTTTATATAATCAAAACTTTGTTAAATGCTTTTGTTTTTCTGAAATGTAGTGTTCTATT
>NC_092513.1:1487500-1602500 GCF_047511675.1 Marmota flaviventris | reverse complement strand
TCTAGGGGTCCCCAAACCAATCCCAAGATTGCTGAAGGATCGCTGTGTACACATAAAGTGCATTTCTCATAGTCTAAGGAGTGTCCTTTCAGTCATGAAAATCTAGCCAGATCATCTTTGCCATGAACTTTTCTTTTAAAAGAAAATAAAGTCTACTCAGGGTTTGGAGCTGTGACGCTATAGGTCTGTCTATCAACAAGAAGTGCCAGGAGGGGCATAGTAGCAACTCAGTTAATATTTGCTAATGTTGCAAATAAAAGTGAAGAGGCCAGGTTTGATTTTTTTTTTTATTTGAGAATGCCATTTAGCATGAATAAAATATATCAAATAAGTCATTAACTTTTACTTACAGTACATGCCAACTCATGTGCCAATTTGGATGACCTAATCATGCAGAATCATGGAAAGAAGTCAGCTTCTGAGTGTTATGAAAGGATCTTAGATTTGTGGTCAGCCCGATAAAAACAAGTGTGGATTTTACCTTTTACAGAACCAATATGCTCTCAATAGCATTTGTGTCCACGAAAAAGATACAGAAAAATCAGTGTCTACAGAACAGTAATTTAGAAGATGATATTAACAAATGCTCTTGGTTTGACGAACAGTAGACTCCGACCTCACTCTAATAAGGAGCACCCTGGATACACGGCAACCGGGCCTCAGTTCGCTCAGTCTTCAGGAACTGCTGGAAATCCAGTAACAGTGAAGATGGCAGTGGAGTCCCAGTGCATGCTCAGAGGTCGCAGTGATGGTCAGAAGACAGCAACCTGGGACCAAGGAGATGAGGGTGCGCTCCAGCCCTGCACGAGGCGCGGCTGAGGGCCCACGTTGCTCCTGCCCCAGACCCAGGCCCTGCCCCTGTGTGGAGACAAGCCCTCCGTGTTCTGCGAGTTGAGTGAGGGGGTATCTGAGGTCTGAATTTGCAGAGCGACGGGCAGTTCACTCTGTTCTTTACTATGGGCTGCATCTGTCCCCTTGAGTTCCCATATTGAACCCCTAACCCTCAAGGTGGTGGTGTTGTGGGAGGTGATCAGGTGGGGTCATGAGGATGGGACTAGTGCTCTGAATAAGGGTCACCAGGGAGCTGGCCCCAGGTCTGCATCATGAGAGCACATAGTGAGAAGCCATCGTAAGACAGGAACAGGTCCGCACCAGAGCCCAACCACCTGGCTCCCCGACCGACCCCAGACTCCAGCCTCTAAGGTGTGAGAGGAGGCATGTTATGGTCCAGCCAGCCGCTTGTGAACTGACATGCTGCTCTTCCCTCCATCCCTAGTTCGCCCTCCAACTCCTACTCATGCCAAGACCTGGACCAGGCACATCAGTGCAGAAGCTGGAGGAGCAGCAGGGACAGGCACTTACACCCAGAAGGCGCCATGAGACAACTAGCTGGGTCCCTGGAAGGCGGCTTCCTAGAGGAGAGAGGAAAAAGAAGGGAGTCCCCCTGCCTCAGCCCAGGGCAGGGCTCAGCGGGTCCTCAGGGCAGTTCCTGAAGGCGTGGTCACAGGGGGAACTGCACACTACTGGACGCGAGAGTGGAAGCATTTCCTGCGGGTTTCAGACAGGATGATGAAGACCCAGGAGCTGGAGACACGGGCAGTGGCCCTGGTGGTTATGTGGAGTCTTCTGCATGCCGAGCAGCTAGTCTGGACAGTCAGCACCACCACGCACACAGGCAGAGTCCGAGACCTGCTTGAGGCCTACCTTTCATTGGCTGGCTTTCAAGGGATCAATGGGGTGGTGACTGCATAGTTTCCGATGGCTGCAATAACAAATCACTCCAAGGTTATAATGCAAAAGTCATCCCATGGTTTTGGAGATCAGACACATAGAATATGTCCTCGGGGCTGAACTCCTTCTTTGGAGGTTCTGGGAGGATCTGCCCCAGGCCTCCTCTGGCTCCAGAGCCACCTGCCTGGCTGGGTCCTGGCCTCTCCCTTTTCACAGGAGCAGGGCAGCAACTCCGTCCCTCTCCGCCCTGTGTTCCACCCTCACTCTGTCTCTGCAGCTGACCCTGCCTCCCTCTTAGAAAGAGGGCCATGAGTGTCAAGGCCACCCGGACAACCTGGGGAAAGTCCCCAGCCTGGGATCCTTGACTTAATCCCACCTGCACACTCCCTGTTGTCATGCAAGGGGACACGTTTACAGGTTCCAGGATGAGGATGTGGCACATTCAGGGCGTTCTGCCCACCACCCTGCCCAGTTTTCTTGAATCACAGATGCTGGGATCTGTTGTCCCTTCGTTTCCGTGCCTTCACCTCGGGCTCCTATGACACCGTGTTGGGTCCTTCTTGTCTTTCTTCAGTCTCTCTCTCTCTCTCTCTGTCTTGATTTTTTTTTTCATTTTTTACTCTCTGTTCTCATGAGATTTATTGCTCTTGTGTTCATGTTAGTTCTGTGTTAAGAGTCACAAGAGGCATTATTTTTCGCTAAGTTCTGTCTGTTTTCTCGCCTGGTTTCTGAGTTTCTTTCTGTCATGTCAGTTGTGTGATCCCAGTTCTGTTGCTCACCCACACCTTGAACTACTTTCTTACTGTTTTCAACTAATTTTGAAATAATAGGCCATATGTTCATAAATGCACTTGAGACACTTTCCCGTCCTGTGTTCACTATCTGTACGAGGGTTATTTTGGGTTGATCCTGTTCCTCCTGATGGCTTGGCGTGGAATCCGACTGGTGTTTTGGTTGTGTATTCCCACGGGAAGCTGGTTTGCCAGAACATTCAGCACAGGTGTGGGTTGGAGTGTCTCTTTGAACTTCAGAGGTCCCTCCACTGAGCACTGGGGTTGTGACAATGGCTTTCTGATGCCTCTTGCTCCCCCTCAACTTTCTTTGAACCTTTCCTTTATTTTTTCCAATTTTCCTGTCTCACTGCATTTGTGGCCTCCCCCCAGAAAGGTCTCCTCAGCATAGTGTCTGTCCCACTGGGTATTTGACTGCGAGTTAAAAGCCCATGTGGTCTGGTTCCGGGGCCTCTGCAGACCTCCAGCTCCGTGGCTGCTCTCCACTCTCCTGCTGTGATGTCCGATAAGCTCGCCTTGGCTAATTTGCCTGCCCAGTGCTAAGCCATGTCCTCTGTGCCTCCTAGACAGACGCGGGATGCCGGGCGGGTGCTGCAGCTGCTGGCCTTGCACGCCCCTCCACGCTGAGTCCACAGTCGCGCTGCCTGGTTGTGTTGTCGATGTTGGGCTCAGGGCTGCTTCTCCGTCTCGCCACACCCAGCCGCTCTGGCTGAGTACTGGCAGATTTGGAGAGGTTAAACCTATGGGGCCCAGCGGCCATCTTCCAGAACACCTAAGTACGAATTGTATTCTGCAAGAGAAGACCAGCACTGGGGAGTTCTGAGGAGAGAAAGAAGGTCATCTGATTTCCACGTTATGTTGTTCTGTTGGCTGTTGTGTGGAGAATGTGCTGGGGCAGACCTGGGGGGCCACTGCGAGGGCGCCCACAGGCCACAGGTGGTCTGGGAGGGGTACTGCCGGCAGGAGCACCTTAAATGCACTGTGTCTAGGCACTCATGGGAGCTGTGGATGGATGTGGCCAAGGTGGGAGGCCCAGGATGCTTCTGTGGTACCAGGTGTGAGCCTGGTACAGGTGCCACCTTCCTGAGTGGGACATGTTGGGGAGAGGTTGGGACGGGCTTGGAATGGATCCTTTCAGCTCAGCCTGGGAAGATGCTGAGCACCAAGGGTGCTGGCCTTTTGGGGTGGAGCCCAGGCTAGAGGCCAGGCCCCAGCATGGGAAAAGTCCCCTGAGGGAGAAGTGTGGATAGAACTGGGCCCTGAGATTAGCCAAGCGAACTCTAGGTGTGGGAGGAGCTCTTTGACTCAGGAGGAAAATCAGGAGTGATTTTTTTTTTCCTGGAGCTGTGTGAACATGGCATTTCATCAGACTTAGATAAGAGATGCCATGGTCCCAACCTACGTTGGTAACTCGGGCACACGAGGGTAGAGGCTGCCCCAGGAAGAACCGGGAAGACTAGCGGGTAGGAGCTCGGCCCTGGCTGAGGGTTCGGTGATGGAGGAGGGATGCTCAAGGGTGACTTCCGGGTCCGTCATCATGCCTGGCAGAGGTGGTGCCACTGCTGAGCTAGATACAGAGAGCAGGGCAGAGGGCGGAAGGCTGACACCCTGGGCTTTTCCAAGTGGGTCTTTTTCTCCCACAAGGAACCGATAGGAACAGACATGATGTAGATTGAGCACGTGCAACGACATGGCCCTGTGAAACTGTCCCATGTGTGACACGGGATGTGCTCACGCAAAAGGCCCCGGAGGCTGCCCAGCCTGGGCACCAGGAGGAGACTGACTTGGAGGGGGACCTGTGCATGGAACCCTCTCTCCTGAGGACTCCACAGATGGCCACAGTGTGCGACCCCCCGCTGTGTGCTATGACTCAATCAAGCCCCCGCTCCCACCTGGGGGCCACTGATCTTGAACACAGCCCCTCCTGCAGGAGGGGAGGGTCTGCAGTGCACGTCCCCTACGTGGGGTTGGCCTCCAGAGGACAGTCACTCCCTCCAGCTCCTGCTGTCCCCTCACAGGGAAAACCACTGTCGAGCATGAAACACGTCCTCACCAAGAACAAGGCCGCCCGGGAGCTGGACAGGATCGGTGGTCCTGTCTGCCATAGGGCGTCCCTGGCCCTGCCGCACACGGCTCTGGGGGGTGGGGGAGCAAAGAGAAGGTGACGGAGGTCCTGATGGGGCGGGGGACATAACCCCTGGGGAGGACGAGGTTGGCAGGCTCCAAGAGGGCAAGGAAGCCGGGCGTAGGGTGGCGAAGGTGGGTCCCAGGAAGACCTGGGATCTGAGGAGGAGAACCCACAGCACTTCCTGAGGGGGGGGCTCCTATTTTCTCCCAGAATGCTTAGGCTGCTGGAGTGTGACACACCCTAGGACAGGTGTGGGTCTCTCCTTGTCTCCCCCACACTACTATCTCCAGCCCGCAGTGAGGCAGAGTGAGTAGAGGTGATTCACGCCACGGAGGGCGAGCCCGGCAGTGGGCACAGAGCTGACGCGTACTGTGCACCTGGTGCCGGTCTGCAGGGTCCTCCTCGGAGCTCTGGAAGGGCTCCCACCGGCGGCCAGTGACCAGCAGGTGTGCAGGCCAGGAAAGGGAGCACCTAGGTGAGTGGGGGGCCATAGACAAAATGTGCTCCTGTGACCTGCTCCTGGGGTCACACAGTGCTGGGAGGAAAAGGACCCCAAATCCAGGCTGAAGTCTTCACTGAAGAAATGCAACTAGGAGGAGAAACTGAGCAAGGAAGGGAGCTGACAGGTCTGTTAGGCTGAGCCGCCTCCCCAGCACATCCCCCGCTGTCCGCCAGCCCTCCTGGGACCTGCACAGGACACCGAGCCCAGCCAGGGGTCTACCCACCAAGTGAAGCTGCCTCCTGCCCGGCCCAGCCTGAGTTCCTGGGGCCAGCCCTCTCTGCCTGCAGGCGGACGGCTTAGGGCTATGCTGCCCTGTTGATGTTAGGATTTAAGAACCCACAAAGGAAGGGCCCCAAGGCTGGTGGGCTGAGTGCCTCAAGCACAGGGGCTGAAGGTCCCTCCCCTTCTCATGGGCATTTCCAATCCCATTCTAATTAGACCATCTTCAAGGTTCAGTCCAGCTTTCTTTGTCTGTCCTAATAGTCCCACTCCAATTGCTTGTACTTTCAACTCTAACATTTAAATCCTTTTTAGAGGGAGGAGGTCACGTAAATTTTTAAAAATTAAATTTTAAGAATTCTTCCATTTCCTACAGAGTGTATCAGAGAGATAGCCAGATTTTATCTGGAAATTGTGCATTCCCTTTTACACATTTAAATGAAAATCAAGGTCTCAGACAGCTCTTTAGTACCAAAATGGGAAATCCATTAAAACAAACAGAGCCCTCTTAAAAGTCGGGCGTTCATTTCTAATTGACAACGGACACATTTTGCGCTTTGAAAGGGACATTTTTTGACTGATACAAAAAGAAATGGGTGGCTTTCAAGTGAAGAAGGCTTGCTCCCATCGACTGTTTAGTTTTATTGAGAGATAAATATAAAATTGATTCATTTTCTTTCAAAGATGAACAAATGCAGCCAGAAACTCCACAGATAGCGTGTCACTAATAAAAACCAAATATGCACATTTTAGCTCCTCGGGCGAGGTGAGGGCTGGCCCACCAATCTGTTTCCAGCCGGACTCCAGGTGTGCGTGTAAAATGGGACCCAGCTCGCAGTGCACAGTGGCCGGGCCATGTGCCTGTCTGTGACACAGGGCCACCAAAGGCGCAGGATGAGGCTGCCCCAGCCTAACAGACGCGCTGTGTACACAGACAGCAGCTAGCCTGTGGGACTCAGCCGGGCGTTCTAAGAAACCGATTTGCAGGGCAAATACGGAATAATCCACGTTTAACCTTTAAGCTCACAGCACCAGAGTGTCTTATTTATCTGTGGCTTTCTTTCCTTCCCCTTTCATCCTCTCCTTTCTTTTTAGGTGAAGGGAAGAGTGAGGCTCTGAATGATTTGTAAAGAGGAATCATCTAGTTACCGATTTATAATCACCCTACAGTCCATGCCGACCGTCCAGTGACAGACACGGTGTCACATCTAGGGACAGAGAGCAGCTGTAGCTGCCTTACTGAGGGAGTTCAGTGACTGAGACACAGAAACCGACCGGAGGCTGTTAATGAAAATCATGAAATAAAATAAGTGGGCGTGGAGGAGGCGGCCAGCTGAAGGGCGCTCCTTACCCAGCTTCGCGGCCGGCTTGGGCAGCGCTAAATTATGAATTTTGTCACCGTTGGCTTCCACTCCCATGTATCTCTGAAGGGCAGATGACCCAAATGAATGCAAATCGAATTAGGTTTCCTCTCAAGACTTTAATACCATAAATGAGAAGGAGCATTCATCACAAATAACCAGGGATTGTATACCAAAGTGCTTGAAGAAAATCAATATACTTTCAGCTGCTCCCGGCCTATAAATGTAAATGAGAAGAGATATAAAGCTGATACGCACTAAAGAAAGGTTATTGAGGGAGCAACACATAACACTAGGAAATCAATTGAATAAACTTGAAAAATGATTCAGATAGAGTAGATATGAACATAGAAAATCAATCATATAATTTAAAGAATAAACAGCTTGAACCTCACAAATCTCCCGTATGGTTTTAGAGTGTAGGATTTTTAATTTAGCATTGATATAATGCCAAGCTATGAGAATCTGCAGATGGCGGAGGCTAGGAGGAAAATCAATTCATTCTTGTTCTATGGTCTTAAGGGGTATTTGATATTTACAGCAGGGCAGCATGAATCCTTGTATAAATTTACATTTTAAGAGATAAAGGGCCTCTGTATTTTGTCTTGTTATTGTTAATAGAAACTGTCTACTTTTATTCCGTCCACTTTCTGGGGAAGCGTAGCTGTCTTTGTGGTGCTGTGTGTCACAGGCAATTTTCTAGGCTTTATTTTCTTGATACACAAAGTTTTGCTTTGTGCTTTTTTTTTCCACCGCAAGGCAATTGAGGTGGCATAATTGCATCAGTGCTACAGAAATACAGGCTGCAATTTGGGGGAAAAAAACAATTCCAGACAAGTTCATTTATATGTTGTGTGGAGGTTTAGAGGTTAAGAAAATGTGACAGGGTACAAGTAAATGTATATGTAAATTCAAGAGACTTTCATTGCACTTATAATCAGTTATTTGCCTTTTTGCTTTCAACTCAGGGATTTGTCATTAGGAAAAGCTGAAAAATCAAATTCGCCAATGATCCCACAGACGCCAACTTGCAAAAGTGCTTCCCAAACTCGAGCCGGTCGTAACTCTGACCCAGGCACGCAGGCGCTGTGGAGTCTGCAGGATGAGTGATTTGCAGCTGCTCATTTGCCTGATGGAGATGCACCCGCTGCAGCGGGGTCTTCTTGCTGCTGTTTCCTGCTCATCAGTCACAGCTGATGAGAGGAGGAGAGGCCTGCACCTTACCAAAGGCACCACTGTGAGCCACACGGGAGGCTGCGGCCAGGTCTCCTATACCCAGTGATCTCCACTTAGTGTTGATACTCAATTTGATTACATATTTTTCTCCTGTATAAAAGCAGACACAAATGCAGGTTGTCCTTCCATGAACTTACCAACCTGGATGCCATAACTGTTTGCAGGACATTACTCTCAGTGGGAGTGGTGTGTCTGAGATCTGGGGAATCACATAAAGCCTTTTTGGACTGTTCTGTGGCTGATTCTTCTCAGCTGTCTTCCTGGGATTCTAACTTTGGAGGAGGTCCTGAGCCAGACACCAGCCAGTGTCCTGACAGAGAGAGTAGAGAACACAGGGGTAAGAGGATCTGTGGGAAGGCAGCGAGGGTCCCAGCCCCTGGTGTGGGATGGCACTTGTGAACATATTCTTTATCCTGTTCCTTTCCAACCATGACAAGGTTTTCAGAGGGATTTAGATCTTTTAGATTTGGGATTGCTGGGTTTTTTTCATCTACATTTTAGGACAAATGTGCGAGATTTCTGGTTGCAGGAGCAGGGTGCACTGTGCAGGAACTCAGGGCCAGGACAGCGTGGTGCTGAGCTCCTGGGCCTCCTCTGCCTCGTCCACCCGGACCTGGAGCTATCGAGGTCAGCGAGGCACAGGCACCAACAGGTGCAGGTAAAAGCCAAGTCAAAGACGGCCACCTCCCTCCAGACAAAGAACCGGGTCAGGGGCTGCCCAGAGAATTGGGTTTGGCCCAGAACTTCCCGCCTTTAACTCTATACCATGTTTCAGGACTCTCCTTCTGTCTGCTTTCAGAATAAGCGTCTCATATGGCCACACCTATGGTGAACACTCTTGAAAAGTGTACAAATGTGTGCACACCAATCTGGTACTTTCTAAGCAGTACCTAAATAGGTGGGGGTGGGGGGATTACCTGCCACCCTGAGGAGGACCACGCACAGGCCTGGAGGTCCACCTGAGCTCGAGGCTGACGCTGGGCTCCTTACAGTCAGCAGCCTTCACCCCTTTGCCACCAGGTCTGAGAGGCAAAACCCGCTCGGGTCTCCCGCCAACCCCAGATGGCACGACCCTGAGTTCAAGTGCCGGTTCTGTGGCCTGGCCGTGTCAGGAAAGCTATTGTCCCTCCTGCTGCAGGGGCCATCACGGCCATCCTGGTGCTGACGGTGCTCCCCAAACAGAGAAAAGTGTTGAAATGAAATAATGAGAATCTATGGAGATGATTGATGAAGCTTTGGTCAATGTGGGTTTCAAGGGGCAGGTTGGGGGCTGAGGATTCAGCTCAGGGATGGAGCCCTTGGCCAGAGGCGGAGGCCCTGGGTGCCATCTCTGCTGCACAGGGATAAAGTGAAGTGCTCGTCCGCATTAAGACGGGGAGTGAAGAGACGGGTTCAGTCAGGGTTTCCCCTTCCATTTCCAGCCCCCTTTCCCCTTGGTGAGTATTCTAGTGGAAACGCGTGAGCAGAGATATCACTTACGCATCTCGAGACCAAGCCTGATCCCTTCACTCCTAGGACACCTCACTCTTCTTGGATTAAGCACACCCAGAAGCCACCCACGTGAAAACATACTGACAGAGACTGGCAATCTCAAGTGTTGCTTTGAAGTAGATGTTCTGGGTTTCAGTACACTTTTTCTGCATGTCATATAACTATGTGTGAAAACACACGGGTACATGTGCACATAGTGTGTGATATAATTGGAGAGTTTTAATTGGTCCTGATTTGCATTGTGTAATTTATTGCACAAACACATACACAATAATAGGAGACTTTTTCCTTTTTTCCCCCTTTAAAAGCATTTTTATGACTTGGTATTTACATTACTGAATCGGTTGCTATGTGTGTTTGATTTTTAAGACCACATACAAAATTGCTACCTCCAAAAGACAGGGTGAGCACAGAAGTTGATCTTTCTTTCTGATGTCAATATCAGAAGACAGACTGGAACAAAGGCCTTCAGCCAGGCAACGTTGACTGGCTTCTCAGATCTGAAAACTGGAGGCAGGACACTCCCCAATCCTGTGTGTCAGGGATTTTGCTGAGTCTCAGGAAAATGGCAATAATTTAAAAAATAAATGAATAAATAAACACACGTGGACAACAGCCCTTGTCCTGCTGGAGGACAAGAGGTCAGTGTCAGGACACACTACAGAGGGAAGGCAGCTGATAGATGGCCCAGCGCTCAGGTGCAGGCAGGGAGGGTAGCTGTACAGAGAGGGGAAGCCAGCAAGAGGGCAGGCGGACAGTGGCAGTGCACACAGGGAAGCCACCCTGTAGGAGGACTCAAAGGCGGGAACCTGACCTGCTACGTCCGTCTCTCCATATTGCTCAACTGTACGGCAGAGCGGGTCCAGATGGGGACTGGGGCTGGAGGGGAGGCGGGTAGATCAAGATGCCAGAAGAAGGCTTGGCACTCTGCATGGTGCTGACTGCCCAGGGCCCAGTGTCCTCCTGCAGAGAGCAGCACCAGGACTTGCCTCTGAGAGCAACCTGCCACTTTCCTTCAGAATCCTTTTGATTATTAAGGGCTTGGCTCTTGCAAGAGGTAAACTTTGTTCATCAAGTGATCCTGTCACAGTCAACCAGAATGTCCCACTGGGGATGGGAGAAGGGTTGCAAGCCACCAGTTAGGACAAAATTATAAAAAGGTAATACAACACTCAGAATATATGCAAGAAAAAACATAGCTTTGGCAACATTTGTTGTAAAAGAACACAACCTTTAAAATGGAATATAAGAGGAGTTTCTATGTCGGAAGTCCTAGCTCTTATCCAGCTCCTCTTTTGTTCACACAGGTGTCTGTCTCTGGTTGTGTCTCTCTGCCTGTCTCTCTGTCTCCATCTCTCTTCCCACACACTCTGAAACAAAACACCGACCATCCTGGGGGTCTTTCTGGAGCATGTCTCTGCATACTTAATCCCAGCGATATTTATTTATCTGAGAGTAGAAAAAGGAATAAATGTAAGAAAGGGTCAGGATTTCTGCTCTTTCAGTGTGTTTCACTGGGGACTGAATTAGCAGCAAACCAGCAGGACCCGGGAAGGGTGGCACAAACCGCTGTGAGGACGGTCGTGCTGTCCTGGCACCGTGAGGCAGAGGCCCAGCGCCTGGTAGGCATGCCCGCTGTGCCTGCTTCACCCTGTGCGCCTCTGCACGCAGGCCCGGCTCAGCGCAGGAATGCAGTCCCATCCCCAGAGATCTCAGAAGCTTCCCCACCCTGCAGGTGTTGCCACCCCATCATAGTTGACACAAGACTCAGAAGAACCAGGAGACATGACCCAGCAATGGGCTGGCATTTGTACCATCCGTCTCTGAATGCCGATGTCAGACCCCAGCACTAGGAGCAGCCTAGCTGTGTCCTAAGGACGAGCCATGATTCAGACACAGCAGCACTTCAACCTACCGACAGGCTCTGACACTGGGCATCATTATTTATTCTCTCAAAAACTCATTTCCTTCATGTTTAAAATGTGAACGACATAATTTCAAAGTGGTCAAATAAATATGCATACTAAAATTGCAGTATAGTGTTGCAGAGAAACGTCCTTATCATGATGAACACGTACATTCAATGCCACGTTGTTATCAATGTCATGAGCTGTCTTGGGGGTGTGTAGTTTCTCCTGCAGCACAAGGAGGGATTCACAGCCCTGGCTCTGAGAGTTCTGATTAAGTCCTGGTCCTGCAAAGGGCAATACAGGGGCTCTATTTGGCCCAAGAACCTGATTACAGTAGTGCCCCTATTGCTATGGTTTGGGGATATGCTGTGAGAATTCAGATTTATTTCTAAAGATATCTGAGCTAATATTTGCATAAGTTTTTACTTCTTTGTATGCCCTGTGACTTTTAGAACAGGTCCTCTGGGGCAAAGCAGCAAAGGAAAATAAGGAGGGGCAGACCTGAAGGATATTCATGCCACGGCTGAGCTGTCAACAGGAGGTGACGCCTTTAGCAAGGAACGAGTTGATCAAATCAATACTGAAGGCTTCAATTATCTTTAGCTATCTATGGTTCTTCTATTTTAAAAAATGGTCATCCTAAATCTCTATTTTGAGTAAGAGCATTGCAACTGTGCATGGATACTACATTTGACTTCCTGGGCATCTTTCATTTCAGAGCAAAACCAGGTTGAGCCCACACGTCTGTATTCTAAAGGGATCTGGTCTTCGGTGGAGATGTCCCACTCTAACCAGAGATGCAGGAGCACCTGGTTCCTAAGCCCTCAGTCTTTCCCCGCATGTGACCAATGTCTCTAGTGTCACTCAATTTATGAAATCATGACGTTGTGGCCAAGTCAACACTATGATAAATTCTCTAAAAGCCCAACGTCAGATAATTCCTGGATAACAGGGAAGGCGCCCACTGTGTCCCCGGGGTGCTCTCCTGTCGGAGCCTGGTGGCATCTGGTTCAGTAACTGTCCTCGCGGCTGCAGTCTCTTCACCGTCCCGAGACCACAACGACTACATCTCCAGAAGGACCGAGAAGGGTGTGGGTGAGGAGCTCTGTCAGCCTCCCTCGGGGGAGAGCCAAGCCTTCCTGGAAACAGGCCGCTCCTCCCTCTCCAGCTCAGGGCTGCCTGGGGCCCACACCTGAAGCAAAGACGGCTCCCACAGGGTTCCCAGGCACCAGCCACAGCCACCCACGATCTTTCGCCACTGTAGTGTCACTAGGAGAAACGGACCTGCCATTTAATCCCCTAAATTTATGTTCATTAGACCTGAGGGGCTAGGGTGAGGGGCGGGTGTTCTACCTCTGAGCTGCATCTCCAGCCCTTTTTATTTATTTTGAGACAGGGTCTCACCAAGTGGCTGAGGCTGACCTTGAACTTGTGATCTGAAGGTGTGTGCTCACTGCACTAAGCAGGAGCCCTCCTGGCTCCCTGCAGGCTCTCTGCAGGGACAGCTCCACCCCGTCTGGCTGTGACGGCTTGGGCAGCCCCAGAAGCATCTGCTATAGCCTCCTCTTGCTGCTGGGCCTCCCTTCCCGCTGGCCCAGTGTCCATCCCTGGAGCCCTGCTGGCCCTCACTGAGCTGCCTGATCTCATTCATGGTGCCAGGTGGGAGACCACATTGCCTGAGGATTGACCACTCCTCATGGAATCCCAGTCTTTGGACAGTACCTGGCCCCTCGGCAGAGCACTGGCGTCTCTGGTATCCATCCATGTTCCTAGGTGTGTCTTTTGCTGAGTCCTTCTTTAACGTGAGTCTCATGGGGGCCTGAGGGGACTGAGAGGCAGACTGGTTGGCAGTGAGGGCCAGGCAGTTGGAGATGGGCGGTGCTGGTCCTTGTTCATGTCCCCAGCAAGCTTGCTGGACGCTGGAACCCAGGCACCCCGGCTCCTCACTCCCTCTGTGCACACGTTCCCACACCGGGCGGGAGGGCTCTGAGTTAGGACAGGATGCACTACTTGAATTCCTGCTTTGGGGAACAGCTATTCCTGGCCAAAATGCCGGCTATTGTAGGGCTAAGCCCAAACTGAGCAAACGAATGTGTGTGTGTGTGTGTGTGTTAGCAGTTTAAATCTATTTTAAGGCAAAGTGGAATTTGCAGAGCTGAGGAGGCTCATGGACACGTGTGTCCTGGGTGCACTTATCTCACATGCTCCCTCAGCTTTGCTGCTCTGCACCGAAGCCCACTCAGCACTGCGAGTCCACACACAGGGCAGATTGCTTAGAGCAAGGACCTGCCAAGGTACGATTTCCCTTCATGCTGCTCCCACTTCAATGCTTAGAATTGGGTAGCTGGCACGAGTGCGGGCGCTGAAGGTTGAGCTGAAGTTGAGGCACATACTTATGCACACAGTCACCGACTGTAAACAGACCTTAGGAGCCAACCAGTGCCAAGGGCCTGGGGAGGACTGTCACCCACAGAGGTGTGCAGAGGTGCTTGCCCTGGGGGTGGAAGGAGGGAGACAGGCCACGGGGGCTTCCTCAAGGACGTGCTGGGGTGTGTCTTGGGTCCCGGATTTAGGACAGGGCCCCTGGCAGCCACTGCCCGTCTGCCCCCTGGGGTGTGGAGAAAGGCCTGGAGAGGAGTCTGGCTGGAGCACTCTGCGAGGAAGCAGGAGGCCACGTCGCAGAAGGTTCTACAAGTGTGTAAAGGAAGAGCTCCTTGTCCTGGGGACAGCGGAGGCTTCGTCAGACCTGCTCTGGGAAGGCGGGAGCCCTCTGGCTCTCCACCCTCCTCGCCCTTCAGAATCCCTGCCCTCTCCCGGGGAGTTCCGACCACGAGCCATTCTGCCGTTCTGTGTGGTGCTGAGGTTTCTGCAGATGCTGAAGGAATGGCTGCTGGTGTGTGGAGCTCATAAACCATCCTTTAATTTAGGTCAATCTCAGGAAAATGAATTAATAAAGTGGTTTGGGAGGTTTATAGGGAAATATTAATATAATCCCGATTGATGGATCCAGCAGGAATTGTGGATATCAGAACAGCGTGTTCACTATCCATCTATTTGCTCCAGCAAGCAGCATTTACAGTGGAGTGTTAATTGTTTGGCTTAAAAGTGTAATTTATTTTTCACTGCTGAATTAGCAATACTTAGATGTATTATGCATGCTTTAGTAAAGAGAGCAGATTAGTTAAGTTCGAGCACGTGACTCTGAGAGGCCTGTGTCTGAATTGAATATGAACCACACGAGCAGGCCCACCTATGAGGGACATGAGTGGCACCACATAAATCTAGCATCTGTTTTGGGCAAAGCTGAAATTACTGAGTTTTATTCATAAAATATTTATGCCCTCTATGTGCAGCAATTGTTGCTCAGTGCCAACTGAATGATTTTCTACCTCAAGAAGCAAATGAGTTTTCAACTTGTTAAACTTAACCCCGATGTCCATATGTTCAATCTGCTTTTTTTCATATCCAGGAGAATGGTTCATGAATATGTAGGAAGCAGTTTTTGTTTCTTACAGTTGTGATTCCAGAATCAATGTGACTATAAACGGAAAGGTAGCTGTTAAAAATGCACGTGTCACTGTCTGGGAGAAGTAGCAGATCAAGTGTGCTGGAGCCCAAGTTTACAACCTGTGGCATCTGGGGTCTCCAACTGGCCCAGAGACCTCCAGAACTGTGGGCTCGGTCTGGTCTGCATGCTTAGGCACATTCTGAATGTTGGAAAGTCCACATACAGAACAACTTCTTCGAATTCTCAAAGGGTGATGATAATAAATGAGAAAGTTAAGAACCACTCTGCATGTTGGTTAGAAATCACACAATGCTAGACGTAGGGATGGATTTGTAGCACTCATGAAGGGAGTTAGGCCCCACGGGTATGTGGCCTTCATCATGCACCTGGCAACAGAGCAGAAGCAACCAACAAGGACAGCTTCTTGAAAACGAACTCAGAGGCCCTGTGTGGGAGCTCATTTATGTAAAATGAGGAAATAAGATATTTGAATATATTTTGCTTTCCAGTGAAAATTATGGAAAAACAGAACCAAAATTATAAAGGTGTTTGCAGAGGAGGAGATTGGGTTTAGGAAAGATATCTTCAGATTTTTGCCTGTGATTTTTAAATTTGGCAGTGAATATTAATTCAGTTATCAATATTGTTATCTGAGAGCAAAACATAGGGAAATAAAAACGAGGAACACTATACCAGGCACAGAGAGGAGCAGGGGATCTCAGCGACGGCCCTGGGAAGGAGCCTAGGGGGAGGTCCCCTGTGGGCTGTGAGTCTGCTCTTCTGCCCCGCAGCCGCAGGGCTGGGGTGGCAGGGTTCTCCCTATGCCACCCAGGAGCAGGGGCCTCGGCTGGCTGTGCCCCTTCGGGCTGCTCTGGGCATGTGAGTGGTGGTTGTCGGGATCTAGGGGATGGCTCTAGACCCTGGCGGGGTGTCTCGAGGTCTTGCTGTCGGGAAAACTGAGCCCAGCAGAGTCCTCTGAACCTCACCTCCCCACAAGGTCTGAGTGGTTGCCTGGGGAGTGGAGGGTGCGGGGAGCCCAGCAGATGACACCCTGGGTGTGCCTGTCCCCATCATTGCTGCAGGTGTCACCTGTGTTTCACATCAGTGTTTGTCTGTACCGGGGTGGTGCCCAGTCTTGCAAGGAGGCCACTAGAGCCACAAACTCCCCCCCCCACACACCGTGTGCCATGGGTAGTTCACACCATTCACTCAAGAGTGCTTGCTCAGAGCAGAGCAGGGACGTTTTCATGGCCTGAAACTCCCAAACCTCTGTTCTACATTATCCCACGGTTTCTGTAAAACCCCATTTCTCTGATTTCTATGTTAGAATGTAAAGTTTAATAATGACAAAGTCACCAACGACTGAGTGACTAGGGAAGGAGACAGGGCAGTGTTGGGATGGGTTATTAAAAGACAGCTGGACCTGGAACAGTGACATGTAAGGAGAGAGTAGTTTGAGAGCAGGGGTCAAAAGTCCTGTCTCGGATTCAGGGTCCCAGCCTGTGGAGAGACTGGAAGTACTGTGGTTCAGAGTTCCAGCACCGATAGGTGACTTTGTTCATCCTTCTAGGACTCAATGTTTTCATCGCTTCCATGGGAATATTTATGGCTACCTCACAGAGCTGCTGTGGTCTATATTATTGTGAATGTAACTTAACTTGAATTTTAATCAGTCTGTGTTGATAGACCTAGGAATATTTTTCATGAGTGACAGCAAAGGGAAACTTAATAACACACCTACACACACCTGCACACACACACACAGACACACCCCTACACACACCTGCACACACACACACACACACAAGTATTTTTCATCCCAATTTTAGCAGAAAATATCTTCTACAAAATACATAAAACAACTACCAAAGCCCACAGACCCTAATCACATGTCGACTGCCCTTTTGCATTTCTGTCCTCTCCAAGTCCCTCATACCTGAGCTGGAGGTGGAGGGAGGTCATCACACACAGCCAGGACAGCAGCGGCGGGTCCTGAAGCTCTGGGCACTGGGAGTCCACATCACTGTCACCCAGTGTGCAGTGTAAATCACTTCTGATTCTCCAAACTGACACTAATTCTCGTTTTCTCTCATATTAATTTCCCTGCCAATCATCAACTAATGGATTCAGGTGTCCCAGCCTGAATTAAAGATAAATTATTTGAAGAAACTCCAGAGTTACCAAGCCAGAAGAAGCAGAAGGGAATTTTAGCGAAGACAAGTAGCGCAGGAAAGAGGTGCCCTTTTCCTGTCTTTTCCTGGGAGGCCATGTTTCCTAGTCATGAGGCTAGAGTTCAGGAGTCCAAGGGAAAGGAGCAGAGTGGGTTTGAAGAATGTCAGACCTGCTGAAATTAGAGGAAGGATCCCAGAAAGGAAAGAGCCATCCCCCAAAAGTAGGAGTACACCTCCCTGCAGCCATCACCGACTCCAGACGGCACAGGAAGGTGCAAGACTCAGGGCCCGAGGGAGATACCTCAGGAGCTGACCATCAAACACGAACTCAGACCCAGAAACCTCTGAGCCAGCAAATGGGGGGAAAGGCCACCCTTAGCACGTCACAGACCAGGGGACAGCAGTGGGGCAGGAGAGGTGGAATGGCTGAGGGCAAAGACGTGGCGTACAGAGGGCGACACCTTCCCAGTGGGCCCAGTTTCAACCACAGGGAATATTGTCAGAAAGAGAAAACAGTGAAGAGGTAGAAGACACTGTCACATGGACACCCTTCTGGAGTTAAAGTCCAAGTCACCATGTTTTCAGATGAGCGAGAACTTAGAGCACTTGCTGCCGGAGGCCCTGCACTATGAGAAATGCTTTAGAGAATTCCCCACAGAATCAAAACAATGTCATGGTGAGATAAGGGAAATGGGAGCCCAGAAATCAGCACGTGGTGGATACCTCGCCAGCGGGAGGCCAGGGAGACTCAGACGTCAGCAGTGTCACGTGGACTTAGTGCTCATCCGGATGAGTCTGGATGCACCTGAGAGAAGAGCATAGTCACCGCCCACAGCAGGACATACTGAGTGCTGGACCCACGGGATGGACCAAGGAGAGGGTAGGGAAAGTGCAGAGACAAAGGAACAAAAGAAGGCAAATAGCAAGTTCTGAGGTCTAAATCCAACCCATTAAATAATCCCATTAAATGTTAATGGACTTGACACTTCTGTAAAAAGGAAGAGTTCTCAGAAGGGGTAAAAAGCAAGACAAAACCATGTGCTGTCTACAAGAAACACACCTCAAATGTGAAGACCAAACGCCCGAGCAGAATGGGTCAGCTTTTATCACACAAACCCAAATGTGATCCAGCCGGTGCAGTTGCTTCATCGGCCAGAAGAGCAGGAGCATAAGATAAAGGAGCAATCAGCAAGAGCAGCAAGGACACAGCATCAGGTGCTAAAGCATTTGACGCGACACACCACTAAAGAAAAAAACTGCAGGCCTCCAACATGGCGGGAGACTCTGACTCCATGTCTTCGTGATTATTGAGACAGATAAGCACACTGAAAAGTCATTATGGATATTGGAGTTATCACTGCCAACAGACGTGGCCTAGTTGATATTTATAGCATTCTACGCAGCAGTAGAATTTCTATATTATTTTAAATGCACATCCACCAACATAAACTGTGTGCTGTGCCATCAAGCAGGTCTTACCAAATTGAAAAGGACTGAAGTCACACAGAGTCCAAGCATAATGAAGTAATATTAGAAATTAAGAGTAATAGAATGTGTTTAATATCCTCAACTATTTGAAAATTATCTGAGACACTGTCAAAGAAATCCACAAATCCAATTGAAATCTCAAGGAATCAGAGCATATTTTATAACTAAATAAAACAGAAAATACAGCACATCAAAAATTTTAGGATGCAGAAATAGAAGCTTTTAAAAGAAAAATGATATTTTAAAATGCCTTAAAGAACAGGATTAAAATTAATAATATATCTTGAGGAAGTTAACTTTTAAAAAATAAATAAATTCCAACAAAATGAAGAAGAAGGAGGAGGAGGAGGAAGAGGAGGAGAAGGAAAATCCAGGAGAACGCAATGGACTAGAGTGTTCCATGAGTAGAAAACAAAGACCAGGAAGTTCACAGCAGGGATCGCTTATTGCAGGGAAATAATAAGACGGATAAACTTCAGCTACAGTAGTGATGAAAAAGGAAAGTGCAAAACTTATAAATATCAGGAGTAAAAGAGATGATATCCTGCAGCTGTTTAAAGGACTATAGGAAAATAAGATAGAGAACTCTGTGCCCATCAGTTGAAGGACTTAGAAGAAGAGAGTCTTGTCATACATGACTTAACAAAAGCACTGTGGGTTGGGACATCTCGTTGAGGCCCCCACCCTGCCGGGGAATGCCTGCCTTGTGCGGCATCTCCAGTGGCAACCACAGGACCCCCAGCACCGAGCCTGGTGCAGGAGGCGAGCGCTCCCCTCTCCCTGGCCCATGGCTGGCAGCAGCACCAATGGATCCTTATCTGTTCCTATTCACAGAAACCAGAAGTAACAACAATCGGGAGTCCTTAAAATAGTGCAAAAATCAGGAGCAAAAGAATGTTTTCGAACATCACTTTTTTTTTTATAGGAATAAGAACATTCAAGAATTATGTGCTTTATATCTTAAAGTGGAGGTGAAAGGACTCTCTGGCGCGGTGGGCTCAGTGAGCTGTGAGAGGTGGTGTCACCTTAGAGATTCAGGAAGTGAAGGAGAGGAGAGTCTGTGTAGCAGAATGCCGGGAGGGGCCGACCTCGTCCACGGAGCAGAAGTGACAGTGGGGAAAGCCCCACCCTGCGGGGGAGAAGAGGTCTGAAGGCTGCAGGACTTTCTCCTGCAGACCGGATGTGTCCCAGGAGCAGCCCAGGACATGGCAGAAACAAGAGGCACCCTGGAGTTGGAGAGCATCTGGCCTTGGGGCTCCGTGAGCTGTGCCAAAGCCAAGGAGGACGCTCAGGTGGCCGCCCAGACTCCTGACAAGCCAGCCCCACCCAGAAGGCCGGATCCTGTTCTGCCAAGGGCCTTCCTCCTCTGTCCAGCAGGCTCTTGTCCCCAGGTCACCAGCCTCACTGTGGAGTCCCGCCGAGGGTCCTTGGGATGAACACCACTGCTGATCCCACACACCCATGCTGGGCTGGAGTTGTGTCCTGCCACTGTCCCCCACTCTGGGCTTCCCAGCATGAGCCCCAGTGGCCGTCCACTCTGCTCCGTTCTAAGGTTCCAAACCCTTTGTTAGAGTGTTGTCCTCTCTCCCGCATCTGTAAGGCTGACATGTGGCACTGCCCTTGCACCCCGCGGGTTCCTCCCAAGTTTCACTACCAAGCCCGTCCCAGCCCCTCACCTCCGCCACCTTCACCGGCTTCCTGCACTGGGTCTCCTCCGGCAAGCTGGCCGCACCGGGCCAGGGTCCCCGCCCTCCTCCCTCCGGCAGGTCTTGAGCTCCCGTCTTTGCTGTTTTGAAGCAGCACTGCCCTTCTTGTCCTCTCCTGTTCCATGTTCCTGCCCCACTGCATCCACCACCTGCAGGTTCTGCTCGACCTCCTTCCGCATCTCCAGGCATCCACCCCTGATGGTCTAAAACCACACGCCTGCTGCTCCGAGGGGTCTGCACGTTTGTTCCTCAATCCTACCTCACACAGTGATTCCTGTGGTGTTCCTGACCTGCACAGACAGCGACAACTTGGAAGAAACACATTCAAACAATGAGCTTCTCCCCGCAGCCAGCCAAGGCCCAGCGCGGAGCTTTCGGGCAGCTTTAGAAAGGCCCTGGCGAAGAGCCGAGGTCAGGCAGCTGTGCATCAGGCACAGGTGACCAGGGAGCAGGTGCCTCTGCTGGCCTGCAGGCCATGTGGGTGGTGGAGGATCATGCCTGTGGCAGCAGCTCTTAGCCACAAAGACTTCCTGCCACTTCAGGGCAGGTGGGAGGCTGAGTCAGCATAGTGAGGGGCAACCCACCATGCTTCTGAGGACGCTATGCAGATGTGGCAAAGATCAGGGCACGCTGAAAGGGTCGTGGCCACATGACTTGTCCCACACCACTGATGGAATAAGGAGCAAGACTCCTGAGTTCCAGTCTGAGGGACTTCCGATTTCAGAAGTAGCCAGTGTTCAAGCTTCCCCAGGAACGGGGCTCCCTGAAGAAGGTGCAGGGCCAACCACCAGCTCTCTGGGCTCCTTTAATGGCCTTTTTAGACAAAACGGTACATGGTCCTCTTCTTTTGAATTCCCTGGCCATCACCGGCTTTGTTGAGATGGCCTTTACTGGCTGGGTCCTCAACTCCCTGGCACAACTCCCTGGCGTCGTCATTCCCCGGGTTGGGTAGCATCCGACAGGGTGGGAGGGTTCCACCCTCGCCCTCCTTTCAGCCTGCTGATTGGCCGTTCCAGGCCTGGTGTGTAAGGGGGCACGTGTCCCTGGCTCCCTCCCCCATGCAGTGGTGTCGGGCCAGCAGTGCTGAGCCCTGTGACCCCACGCCACTTGACTAAAGGGCATCTACCACCCACTTGCAAAAGCTCTATCCTTTGACTCCGAAATGTTGCATAGAAAAGCCTTCAGCACGAGGTCGAGGCTAGCGTCGGCTCCCACAGCCGTTCAACGTTGCACTGGAGGACCGCGTCAGAACCACGAAGCGAGGACATAAGTACCGCACACACACTGCCTTACGACAAAAAGGAGTCAGACCTATTTTCTTTGAAAGGGAGATTTTACAATCAATCACGTAATTTTATGTATTTAATTTTACTGAAGTATCATTGCTTTCATGTTAAAAAGTAATTCTTCCCAGCCAGCGTGGTGGCGCACACCTGTAGTCCCAAGTGGCATTGCAGGAGGATCGCAGGTTCAAAGCCAGCCTCAGAAAAAGCAAGGCTCTAAGCAACTATGTGAAACCCTGTCTGTAAATAAAATACAAAACAGTGCTAGGGATGTGGCTCAGTGGTTGAGTGTCCCTGAGTTCAATCCCTGCCCCCCCCCGAAAAAAAGAAGTAATTCTCCCCATTTATTCCTAAATATAATGTCTCCAGAGGTGTCAGTTTAGAAAAAAATATCATACAAAGCATTACCTAAATACACAGGACATGGGTGACTGTGACTTATGCAGGAAGGGCCATTGGAGAAAGCTCAGAAGGAATCCAGGCCACTGGCCCCCCTGTGATGTCCACGTCCTCAGAGCTGGGATCCAGAGTGATGCTAGGCCAGAGGGGGGAACGGCATTTCCCCTGCCCTTCTCAGCCCACCTCACCCTCAGACAACCCCAGGGCTCTGTGGATCCGTGAGGCCTCTGGATCCAGGCACAGATGCGAGGTGCCCCTGCAGGCCTGTTTTCCCAGACTGCATGCAGAAAGCACTGGGTTGGCAAGCTGACCTGTGTTTCCTGGAAAGGAAAGAAATAGTAGGGCACTGTTTAACCCAGAAATGCTGGTTAAATAGCTTAAGATTCCTCTAAATCTCTGAGGTACAAAATGACTTTGGATAACTTGCCAACAGGTGAGGAAAGGGTTCTTTCCAATCTGACCTGGTCATCCACTTGCTGCAGGAATAGAAAATCAAGCCCTGGGAAGCCCTGCCGTACTGTTTTGCTTTGAAGGTGGCTTAGCTGCTGGTTTGTGGCATCTCTTCTGAGGGAAGAAGCATGGAAAGCCAGTTCCTCAAGCGCCCTTGGGCTCCAGGTGACCTTGTGCTGGGCTGAAGAGAGGTGGCTTCCAACTGCCACATTCGCACTCCTCTCAACCCAGGAGAGTCCCCAGCTCTCATGCAGGGTCCCAGAGAAGTCTTGGGACACTGTGAGCACAGCTCAACCTGTCTCCCCACATCACTGCCCTCAGCTGTCCAGGCAACCTGACATCAGCCCAAAGGCCTCCTGCAGGCCACTCCATAAGGCTCAGGGTCCCTGTGCAAATCAAGTAACCAGCACTCTGCAGGACATTGAGGTGTGCCCGCGTCCGATGCACAGCAACTCTCTAAGGACAACTGGGCTTGCAACCCTCTTTCTTTTCCCGTCCCCAGCTCTGCCCTGAGTGTCCCTTGCTGCAGCTGCATATGCCCAGCAGGGCAGGATCCTCTGCATGACTGTTGTTATGAGGCAAGATCAGGGAAAGCTTTGCTCCCCAGAACACCTTGAGCTCTCTGCATTGGAGAATCTCACTTTCTAGCCGCAGCTGAGCAGTTTTATTTGGCTTTGTTTGGCTGTCTTCCTTGCCCCTGCTCGGTATGAAACCTGTGCTCCTGGTTGCTGGCCGGGTACTGGGTGCTCCTCAGACAGCGCCCTCCTGTATGCAGCGAAACACTTTCCCTTTGCAGATGGACTTCACCAGCTCCGTCCCTGCGGGTAAGCTGCAAGCCCAGGTGAGCGGTCATGACTCCACTTGCTCTTTTCAAATCATTCCTGATGCTGGGCAAAGGGACACACAGTGCTTTCTGGGCTGTTGGACAGTCCCTCAGGTTGTGGATCATGGAAGTGACCATGTTTCTAGGTCACAGCAGCCCAGTGCCACTGAGAAGTGGCGAGAAGGAAGGAGCGAGGTAGAGCATGGGGGGTGAACTCCCGGAGAGTGCCACACACTCAGTCGGCCTTTCCACAGAGAGCCTGTGGGCATGATTTTACTTTAATTCTTGATGATTTTTATCATTTTAAAAAATTGAACAATTACTCTCAAATTAGTTTTCCTAAATCTTTAAGATTTAGTTCAGTAGCAGTTTGTTAATAGCAATACCCCGTATTTGAATCATCTCATTGAAAAAGAATGCTATTCTCCCAGGATTTATTTGTGTGTATTAGATTCTTACTGGGAGGGAGAGGTTGTGAGTGAGATTTCCACGTGATTCTCAGTCTGGGACGTGACATGGAGCCAACCAGGACAGCAAAGCCAGACACGATGCTGGTCTCTGTCCATTCATCATGTGCGGGCTCATCCTTCCACATGGAGACCCTCCTGTGCAGGGCAGAGGGTCTGCTGCAGGCCTGGCATAGCCTGGTTCTGGCTCTAGACGCCAAGTTACTAGGAGTACCTTGATGTCTTTAATCAAAAACCAATTTGCCTGTGGTGGTCACTCTGCAGTTGTCCACTGTGTGTCCCTACCTCTGGGGTCCCCTTTCCTCTGCTGCTGGCTCTCACCTTCCACATGACCGGTGAGTTAGGGCCACTGGATGGAATCTGGTGTGATGAGGACTGGGCTTCTAAGTATGGCCATGGTGGGAGAAACAGGCCTGGGCTCCAGAATGAGAAACCCAGGAGCCCGCGCCCCAGCACACAGCAGCCCGCAGGTCCAGGCGGGAACGTGTCTGGGTCTCAAGCCCAGGAGGACTTGAATGCCTAAGGATGCACCTGACATGAAGACATTTGCCAGGGACATGAAGGCGGTTGTGTCCACAGTGAGAGAGAAGCGCTGCAGGACATGACCTGATGGTGGGGCCAAGGTCGTTCTGGGGCAGACTGTGCTCTGAGCATTGCCCTTAACGCTTCACATAGAGGGGTTCCTTAAACCTCCAGCAGCCCAGGGGCAGAAGGACCCGGCCCCCCGACTCGGGATGCTGACTGAAGCAGCAGCCAGCAGTGGATACAGAAGTTTGACGGCTGGACCACACCTGACCAGGACAGCCAGCTGGACACTCCTCTCAGTGGCAGGAAAGGGCGGTCCTGGAGAAGAGCACCAGGTTCTGCCACTCTGCCGGCTGCCTGAGGAAGCGCTGTCTGCTGTGGCCTGCAGGACACGTGTAGCACCCTTCCCATGCGATGCGTGTGCAGGCGTCCATGTGTGTAGACTTACTTCTGCTCCAATTTACATATGTGGAAAGAGGACGTCTGCTGGGGCAATGGAGCACCCCTGTTATACGTGCTATCTGGGAGCAACTTGGTGAGAGCCTCTTTCAAAATAAATAAAAAGGGCTGGATGTAGCTCAGGGTTCGAGCATCCCCGGGTCCAATCCCAGTGCCACAGAGTAAAAGGAAGACACAGGAACCTCTCCTCAGCTGGCACGGAAAGCAGCTGCCCAAACAGAGGACCCTGCAGCCTGTCCTGCCTGCCTCGCTGGAGCTCGTCCTGCCTCGCAGGCTGCGGCGGTAATTGGATACCTCGGTGGGCAGTGGACTCCTGTCTGCACGTTTATGTGTGTCAGCAACGTGCCATTGTTCGCACACGTTGCTCCTGAGCAGAAGGCACACAGGCCCTCAGTCAAGGCACTGTTTATTCTGCTATTAAAGCTGTAGCTAAATATTCCAAAATGCAATAAGGAATTGAGACCATGAGCATCAAATGTAAAAATAACCTCAGCCTGAGTTTCAAAGGAAGTCCCGTGTGCCATGTTTGGGACTCTGTGAAGTGACCTCAACCTGCCTCTTGCCTCCCCTCCAGGGCTGCAGCCTGTGGCTCTGAGCCTGGAATTGTCCCTGGGGGCTGCAGTGCGGGCTGGGTGCTGTCTGAATTGCAGCAGTTCTTTTTTTGCTATACTTTGGGAACCAGTGTGAATTAAAACCATTCCTGGAAGGTTGTGCATCGAACCAGGAAGGAATGAATAACTTCCATCAGACATCCCTATATCTCATGTCAAGGCTCTGCCATGCTGTCTGGAAGAAAATCCATTTAATGAACACCATCCTCAGAAGCTTGGTGAGCCCCCAAGCTGGATGGACACTGTCTGACCTTTGACGTCGGAAATGCACCCGAAAATGCAGCAGACACTCAGACCTGGGGAACTGGACAGGACTTGGCACCCGCTCAGCCCACCCCATCACGGACAACGGCGAGAGGGCTCTGGCCAGCCTTGTGCCGCAGCTTCATCTGCTGCTAATGGAGCGGCGTGGGCGTTCACCCCCTTCTGCCATCCAGGCAGAGCTCCATGCTTCCCGATTCCCACAGGCTCTCCCCGTTTGGCACAGCCCAGAAAGGATGAGGCTCAGGGTGACCTGACAGCCACACGCTTCGTGTCTGAGCGAGGCAGGGCCTCGGCCCTCTTTCCACTTTGCTTCCATTAGTTGAGAATCCCCCTTGTCCTTTTTAATTTTTAATTACCATTGTCTGTTCACCTTTGTTTTACCCATGACATCTTCAATTTAAACAGTATCAGAGAGGTTGATGTGAACAGTTTTCTTTTCAGCTTAAGTGACTGCAGCTCGTTTAGCTGTTAATTATGCAGGGAGGTTTGCGTGGCTGAGCTGGTGATTTGAATATGCTGTCCGTGTCGGGTCCGCGTCTGGGTGGCTGAGCTTGGAAAAGGGTTATGATGATGTATATGTGGTTCATGGCTAAGTGGGCTAATGAAAGTACCTCATTTAATCAAACACAATTAATTAAATTAACTTATGATATTAACCCATCTTTCCGTGCATGTATAATTTATATTAATTGATCTGCTACATTCGAGTTGGCCAATCAGGTGGGCTGCTGACAGCCTGAGGACCAAAGGGGTGTCATTAGCATTACTTTGATGCAAACCATAATTGATGGGTCAGTGTGTTTTAGGGATGTAGCAAAAGCTTTGCTAATTGTCATAAGAAGTTGAAATTGATTGTGTCTGCATTAGTACATAAATTTAAATTGATTAATGTTTTGTTCTAAAATTAATGTCTATTCCGGATGGGTGATACAATGCTTTATTTATTGGATTCATTAATGCAGTCTAAGGAAAAAATAGTGTTGAAGTTAGGTAACTGAGGGTAGATCATCCAGCCTAGTTCCCTGGAAGCTTCCTGGAGACACGGCTTTCCTCCCCCCCGCCTGGGCTTCTCTCCCTGCAAGCCGCTCCTCACTTTGTCTGAGCATGAAAGCTTCTACACAGACCATCCAGGTCCAGGTGGAGCATTTCATTCAAGCTCTTTTCAAGACGATTACCAGGGAAAACACCTTACAGGTGGTGAACTGTGTGGGGTCTTGGCCAAGGGAGGGCCTGAGATGTGACACTTCCCAGCCAGGCGAAGAAGCTAACCATTGTCACCATTTATACCAACCGCCTCTGCAGAACAGGAAACTGCTCTCAAACTTGCTTGAATTGCAATTTATACTTTACAACCAATTGACAGAGATCATGAAATCTGAAATCACAGATGCTTTATTAGAGTGGAGAATTTAAGACTAGGCTGCATTTTTCATTGATGCTCTTACGTGATGATTTTGATTCTGAAATTCTCTAGTTAACATGATTTGGAACCTACCTGTATTTATGTTTTTTAAAAATGGCATTTAATTTTGCAGATTTCTTAACCTATCATCTGATGTTTTAAAGAATAGTTGCTAAAAGCATTTGATTTAATAATCTAAATGCATATTCAGATTATCATTAAGAACACAAATGCATTGAGAATGTAGAATGAGAGATCCCTGAAAAATCAGTTTAATTCATTTATAACTCCTTTTTCTTCCTTACCAAGGAAAGCTTAACATCTGCTTCTTATAAACCGATTTAAATAGAAAATGTATAATGAATCCTTTTTACCAAATGGTTCCTTTTTTATTGATGGAGTAAAGCAGTTTGGCAGTTTGGTTTTTACTACAGTGTGTTCATCCTCTTAGGAATGGGACATCTCCATTTTCACAAGGAGACATTTGGACTTGACACACTGGGAAGAGACTGGGTGTCCCTCTCTGCTGTCCTCCTGAAGTCTGCAGAGCGTCATTCACAGACGCTTCCTGAGTCTGAACGGTGGCATCATATTCAGATCTCACTCCATGCGGGGGCACTATGGAGTAACAAACGGTGACTGGTTCTTAACTTCTCCTTAACTTTTGTGGTTGTGTTGATGGATGTTTGCACTTGTTTTCTATTGTCAGATTTTAAGGACAGCAATTCAAAACTAAGTCATATCATTTTGAGACAGCGTGACGAGTTTTGCCATGACTGCGATTGTATGTGCTGTGTTGGGAAAATGAAGTTCTCATCACTCGTTTAAATTATGTTTAGTGCTCCTGTTTTATATATCCAAGATTTATATATACATGCCAAGGATATGCCACACACATAAAATACACACACTGTGTATGTGTGAGCTTATTAAGCATCCAGAAAAAAAAAAACAGCTTGGTTTGAACATTGCTATATTCTGATTTTCTCTTCAAAATTGAAAAGAGAAATTTCATTGCTTATTCCTTGGAAATATTAAAAATGCAATTTCCTCTCTTTTTAAAAATGGCCTTCTTTAAGATACCTCGGCAGGCAGGGAGTTGTTCTCACTGGGTTGCTTTCTATTGCTCACCGTGGAAACCCACTGGCTATCCTGGAGACAGCTGGGAGGAGGGAGGAGATGCTCCCTGGTTGGCAGGTACCTGCATTTTAGGAAACAGCCCCAGACACGGCTATCAGTTTACAACATGAAAGTTTACAGCATGATCATGGAAAAATTTCAACTGTTTTTAAAATTGCTGTTGTGGTCTTATTGCTTTTGATGTCACTCTAAGCACATAAGCAGAAAAGTGGCTGCAGACGTCTTCTTGCACATTGGCAAGGGCAGAATGCAAATGAGCATCTTGCAAATCGTGGTCTCAATTGTAAATATTTGCTGGCATTTCTTAAGGTTGGGGGTAACAAAGATCGTGATTTAAAATAATATTGTCTTCATTTAGCAGTTATGTGAATGGGTCACAGATGGTCTAAGAGAAAATTAGCATTGTTTTGTTAAAAAAAGAAAAAGAGCTTAACTCTATGCAGAATGTGGTGGCAGTTGGAATGATTATTTTCTTAATCAGGTAGTGGTTTATACTACACATAGCAAGCTCTTTCTATTCACACCATGCAGGGGAGGGGACCTCGGCTCCCAGCACTGCCACAGCTTCCTCTGTCATGGGTGGGTCGGGTCCCCACACAGATGCAGGAATTGTGCGCCACGTGTGGCTTGCTGGTCCAGACCCGGCCCACCGGCCAGCACTGGGGTTCACCAGGAACCTCATTTCAGAATCGTGATCATTGGTTCATCTTCATGTCGCCTGCTGCAATTCTGCGGCTCTTTATCTCAGACCCCAGGTAGAACAGCTCTGCCAGCAGTAGGTGTCACTGCAGTCAGTAAGAATTATTTTGGAGAATTGCTAAAGAAAGGAAAGGGATTTCCAAAGTCCAGAAGGAAGAATGATCACAGGAGGCGGGAAGCAGAATGGGGTGCTATGGCACGTTGCCTTGAGTGGTGAGTTATCATGGCTTCCAGGATTGACAGGGAGTGAGACCACCCTCCACGTCTTTTCCGTGCTCCCTGAAGCCTGATGTGGGTCGAGAGCCCTGCTTGGCCCTGGGAAGGACACCTCCAGGATGGCCCCGCAACCCCAAGCCTTCCTTGTATCTGCTTCCTGGCCTTTATACACATGGCGTCCAAGGTACTGTGTCAAACAGGCCTGCCAGGATCGAAGCACACACTGTAGTCTGCATACGGAAAACCACTCAGGGCTTTTGGTTAGACATTTTCCATGCACCTCAAAGAGTGCTTTGTTGTAGATCTGCACAAATACTTCTCCAAAAGGGAGAAAATATTTTTGAATAAAATCATTCAGAATTTGTTTTCAAGGCCACTTTGAACGTTGGTGATATTTTTCCTAATACCGTACACAAAGAGAATATCACGGAAGACTGAAGTGATTATCCATGACAATTTAAGGTGGGCATATGGGTTCCTAAGGGATTCTTAGAGGATTCACGTTTCCTAGGCTGGACTCCTACCTAGATAGGGACAACTGTCAGGCAAGTTAACACCGACACTTAGGTCTCATTTCACATAAACACATGCTTAGCCTGCGCACCGACAGTATCTTCTTGGTTTATATTTCTTAATGCTCTAAGGATAAAGATGTTTTGGTTTTATAATTCGGCTTCTTTAACCCCACAGCTCCACTCTGCTCCTGCGTGGCGCGCTGCATGAACAACAGGGTAAGTGCAGAACGAGGTGTTCTCGTGACGTCTGGACCGCGCCTTGGAAGGCAACTGGGCCTGGGGCACCCTGCTTTCCAGAGGAGTTTGCCTTAGATATACGTACTGCTTATTCTGAAATACTAAAGGACTCAGCCTTCTGTCCTCAGGCAGGCAGGTAGCACTTAAACGGCCTCTTCTTGCTCATCCACTAAAACTCTGAACTCTGCTGTGTTTTTCCCCATCAAAAACAGTAGGAAGGCCTGACCCCTGTCTGACCCCGGAGTGCTTTAAAGATGGGATTCTATGGCGTTCTACAGGAAAGGACAATTATCTGCCAGAAGAGGCCGGCGTTGCTGGACTCCAGTCAAGCAGGAGCAGACAGAAGTGTTCCTAACGCTACCATTCACAATTATGTTTTAGAGTTAGCGTTCCCTGGTAACTTTTGTACCTTCCATGGAATGTACTGCAAAAGCACACGCGTGTTCCTCTTCAGGTAAATCAATGAAGAAAAGTCTGCATGAAATTAAAAGCTATAGATAAATATATGTACCCATCTACCTGGAAAAATAACTGTTGTGTGGTAATGTGTCCCATATATTTTATACTAAATCACTATTTGATTGTCTTAAGACCTTCATTTTAATTGAAATATTACTTTAAACACAGGGTGCCTCCGAGGCCAGGCAGGTAAGTTCCACGTCTAGCACAGCAGCAGCGTGTGGCAACGTGCGTCGGAACTTGGGTTCTGAATTCCTCCTTCTGAGTTGCCCTGGCTCAGGCCCGATCGAGGGCAGTGGCTCATTCCCACTGAGGCCTGGAAGCTGCCTATGCCAGGGGCTCGGCGATCCCCCTCCCATCAGCTTGCTGGGGGAAGATCCACATTTCCCAGCGGTGAAGCCAAGACACCGCAGGATTAAACTTGGGGGAATTTCATTCCACTGCGTTGATACAAAGCTGTGATTGATCTGTGGGGCTTCCACACCCAGATGGACTCCATCACCCTAGGACTCCTTGCTCCGCAGCGTCCACCCTGCAGTGCTCATCACCCAGTCTCAACGCAGCGTCAAGGTTTCTTGGGTTTCTAGAAACTGATTTTTAAAATCATTTGTGGCAAAATAAGCTAAGGACACTGTGCTGCAGATGTAGGGTCAGGACAGTGGTGCCTGCTGTTTACAGTCGACCTGGGGGGGGGCAGGCATCCCAGAGCCCCTTCCCTGCTGTCTCAGTCTGTGCACAAGAAACCAAGGCTAAGGCTACTCCCTTGGTATAAGTGACTACTTATTCTGAAACACTGAAGGACTAAGGCCAAGGCTCTTCCCAGCACAAGGAGACTTTTGTAAATAGTTAAAAATAAAATTCGATTTTGAAAATGCTGAACCCTCCTTAAAGCCAGAAATGCCATATGCTCCTGAAAACTCAGACAAAAAAGACAACCAATAGAAAAAAAGGTCCTTAGTTTAGAAAATTATTATTTTTTATGCCTTCTGCAAAGATGACTATGATTTGTTGGGAGAAATAATAAATATTCAGTACATGATTTTAAAGTTATAACCAAGAATGTTGCCCTATCTAGATTATCTAGGTTATACATTCTGCATTTTTATTAATTTATTTGATATTGCAACAGCTACAAATATGAGTTCAAATTGGAATGTGGGCAGACTTTCACAATGCCAGTGGCAGGGTGGTACCGAGGTGTCTCCCTATCGCATGGGCACACACAGCCCCAAACACAGGAGAATGGCACCCTGGTACTGAAGCAGCATTGACAGAGCTATTCCATGGATTTTGAAATACGGTTCCAGAACTAAAACTGCTGCAGTCACTGACTTATTAAGCTCCATTCCCACCTCCCAAAATATTGTTCCACTTTGTGCCTGTCCCTTGTAATGATTTTATAAAGAAACCCTATTATATTAGACTGCAGTATTTCCTTTAAAAGTAGCATGCTTTTGAGTGTTGAGATTTGGACTGACGGGTTTCTAGTGTGCTCACTCAATGCCTGTATCTCGGAGCACGGAGTCCTTCAGGTCTGAGTGCCAGGTCAGGTGGGCTACTTGTGCATATGTTGGTGCACACAATGACCCTAATGACGTAATAAAATTTGAAATCTGAGCATTAAAATAATTACAAAATTAAAATATCTATTATCCTAATATAAAAATGTTGATATTGCATGATCAAACATAGGCTATAAAATTAGTATTGGGGATAAATGTGTATTTTTGAACTTTTGGAAATATATAATATTGGCAGTTTCTCACAACTCACTCATTTTAGATATATGCATGAATATTAGACCGTTTTAAAATAATACTGTGCTAATATAATACTCAATATGGTTTGTATTTATTTCCAAGTATCACAGCTAAGGAGGAAAGAAAGAAGAGATTAATCCCAGTTGTAAAAATTGGTTATCTGTATAAATTGGCCCCACAGGGAAATTTTCCAGATTGGTTTTCTTGTTACTCGACAAGATCCAGTCAAAATCATATTTGTCCCCTTGTCATGTTACTTTAGCAGGGTGAGTTGAGCGAAGGGAACAGGTGCCCGCGCATATCGATCAGCGATCCTGGCAAAGCGCTTATTAGCTGTGGAAGGGCACAGGAAGGCGTGAGGGATGAGCCGGAGCAGGAGCGCCAGGTTATTGATGACGGTAATAACCGAGCTCTCGGGGCTGCGCGCACCGAGGCCGTAAAGTTTGCCAGACGAGCACATCAGTATAGATATGTTGAGGGGGAGCGACAACATGAAGAAGTATGGAGCACAGCTTCTCACCTGGCAGAGTTATTAAAGTCCACTGCAGGAAGATGAACCGTTTCAATATGTTAAACACTCGAGGCTGCTCAGGGAGAGTCGCTGTCACCGGCAAGGCCATTGTTTGGGGAGCTTTTGTTGTCTCTTTTTTTCTCTTTCTCCTTTTGGAAATTTGAATTTGTTTCCACTCCGGCAGCACCTCTGCATCTCAGCTCTGTGCACGGGCTTGGAAAGCAAAGCAGCACAGCCCTTCTGCACGAGCTCGGCTGGCCTCTAATTTCTGGGAGTTGCTGATCAACTTGTAAGTCAACAGGGAGCCTGCGGTTAGCTGCGCTGGCTGTATTTTAAATATTAATTTGCTCATCCATTTGCTCTGAGTCCTCCGTAGCTAGCTTCACTGAGCTAAAGCCCTGCCGTAGGATTGCACTGGGGGTGCTGAGCCTTGAATGGCTGTGCGTGGAAGGAAAGCACACAAGCAGACATTCAGGTTTAGCCATCGTAATTTGGAATCAGAATGTGCAATTTTAAATTACCCCAATGTCATTAATTTGGGAGCCACAAAAAGTGAGAAAAATAAAAATTCTACATCTTGCTGGAGTACAAAGAGCTCTAAATTGAGACAGGCAACTCTCAATATAAATTTTGCTTCAGGGTTAAACTTCCTTCTTCTGAGGAAAGGTCACGGCGTGATTCAATGCTTTTAATCCTACTATAATGTAATGACATTTTAGGGGGGTTTGCAAATGCACACTAAGCTGCCCCACTTAGAACAGTATTTGATTTTAGTATCTAAATCAGCCCTCTCTGCTGCTATTGGCATTTGTGTTGAATAACACCTAGACGCAGGGAAGCAGCCACATAGAGGTAATCAGGAGTCATCACCACGGTGAGGACGGTTGCCCACCGACCTCTCCAGGGACCACCTCTGCTGTCCTCAGATTCTAGCTCCCCCTTGCCAAGGAAACAACCCAACATACCTGTATGCCATGGTGGCTTGTCCGATTACAGGGCTGCCTGCAAGAGCTGATTCCTTCACAGGTTTTCATTACTTTATAAGCTGTTGTTTCCAAAGTTACCTGTCCCGCAATCCAGCACAAAATCTGACATTTCGTGCATGGCTCCACCCTCGACCCTGGCTGCCAGGCTTGTCTGGGTCTCTTACTGAATGTGTGCACGTGAAGTCTCATGTTGTGGGTCTCCACGTGTGAGTTTTGACAAGTTAGACAAAAGGTCATTGTGATCTGCACTAGCACTCAGTATTGCTCTTTTCCTTTTCCTAAAAGAATAATCTGAAATTTGAAAAAACAACCTGAAAATAATGGAGCCAGTTTGCAGGACATGCTGCCCGATTTAGACTAGAGATCCCTTAATTCTGTTCTGTCACTGAGGTAGAACCAGTCCAAGGAGTCTATTCCGTGCTGGCCACAACCCCATATAAATAAACCAATTTAACGCCATTTTCTGTCCTAACAAAAATAAAACGTGTCCCTGCTCAGTGAACCCGAGACCAGCAACTCTATTTAAACATGTTTATCGCTGGCATCACTTAACGGCGGTGTAGACGGGGCCTAGGAAGGGACCCCTCACTGCAGTGTGGAATTGTCTAATTAAGGCTCCAGCCAGGAGAGCCAGGTGGATGGATCACCGCCATTAAGCAGCGGCAATTGCCAGGTGGTTAGAGAGCAAGGCGCAGACTGGGTGGAGTGGGCCACAGTCCTGTGGGCAGTGGGACGAACACCACTGTGGGTCCTCACAGGCACTGAACAGTGGCACGGCATCTTGGTTGAGTACAGCGTGCCTAACAGAGCGTCCTCGCCCCCGTGGACTAAGGTGATGGGGAACTCACTGCAAAGCGTCCTCTCACACGTGGATTACAGTGGTGAAGGGAACGCTGCAGTGTCCTTTCCCACGTGGACTATGGTGGTGGGCAGCTCACTGGCCTGCTGCAACATTTGCTAGACCGACCTCCCACGGGACTAGGGTGGCTTCCACCCTTGGGGTGTTCAAAGATCTGCAGGGTGGGGCCAGGCCTCCCTGCCCAGCTGCTGCCCCTCTTCTCTGGGACGGTGGCTGCCTGGGTGGGGTTGCCATCTCTCCTGGGACCTGATTGCCTCTCCATCTGAGGGTGACCCCCACCTGTACCTTACCAGAGTTTTCACAGCTCCATTCTGGGCTCTGAGGATGTGGGGCACACAGTAGGAGATGAGGGATCTGAGCTGAGCCATCAAACCTGCTTCACAGTAACACCACTGTCCCCTTTTATAGGTGAGAAAACTGAGGCCACCTTCTCTTTTACCTCTGCCTTCAGGATCAACCTTGTCTGACTCTCCAGCCCCTGAAAGCATTCAACTTCCACTAAACCCTTTCCTCTGAGTGCGTCTCGTCTACCAGTCTGTTTTCGGCAGTGTCCTGTAAATAGTGCAATAGCATCACCTGAGCGTACGTCTCCCCTCAGCTGGGTGCCTCCTCCACCCGGCTGGCCTCCGTTAGGCCTGACACCCGTAGTTTTCACAACTCGAATCCAAAATCTGTAAGAGGAAAATTTTTAAGATCTAAGAAAGTCGTCTCCCAAGTATTCTACCTGAGAGTCATTGATCTTTCTCTCTGCACTCGGCCACTTTCCTTAGGAAGAAAGCAGGTAGACGGCTTTTCCACAATGGTTTTTCTTTTCTTTCTTTTAGTGGTTGATGGACCTTTATTTTATTTATTTATATGTGGTGCTGAGAATCAAACCCAGGGGCTCACACATGCCAGACACATGCTCTGCCACTGAGCCACCACCCCAGCCCTACAATGGATTTTCTTAATATCACATTCTAGTATAAACTGCTAGTGGCTCTGGCACAGCCACTTTGAACTTGGTTTGGAGACCATCCTGCCAGTCCTTGTGCACGCTCTCTGGGACCTTGCAGGAACACACACACACTCACACACACACAATGTGTCCTATGTGCCCTTTCCACCTTATTTTATCCAAAGGACCGGCGGCTCGTTTCCCAGGAGTCTGACAACTTTTTCTGTGGACTCTCTTTATAAGCATCCAGTTCTTTCCAAATCCAGTTCTCACCCGCCCCACCCCGAATGGCGCTTGTCATTCTGCGTCTGCTTTCCTGGGCTCCATGGATTGCTGCTTTTCCCAGGGAGGACGGGCGGCTGACACCACTGACAAGGTGACAGAACCCCTCAGAGCCTGGCCCAGCCCCTGGCACCCACACACCCCTCTAAGGTGAGGGTTGGTGTTCTGGGAGGTGCTCCCAGCCAGGGGAGCCCGCTGCCCACCTGTGCAGCCACCTGAGCAGGCCACCCCTGCTAGAGCTTCTGCCCTGCTGGGACACCACTCTGAAGCCTTGCTGTTGAGAGGAGGTGAGTTGGGTTCTGCTTCTGGACAAACCCTGACCTGCAGAAGTGCTCTGACTCACCGCCATGCGGCGGGTCCCCTCGATGTCTCTCTCACTCCTTGGTAGGTGCAGCATGACCTATTCTGTGGGGTAGCCCTTCTACCCAGGGACGGGTAGGACGGGATCCCTCCGGTTAAACAATAGAAAACTGGTTTTATTTTCTCTTTTCTGTGCTGGCCCAACAGTAAGTCTGGCTTCTGGTCTCAGACCTCACATATGGGGACAGTGGAAATGGTCCTTTAAAGAAGGCCAGAGGCAAGTAAAGATTTCAAGGAAAAACAAAACCAGACCCCAAACTTCAGTGTTTACATGGGCTGGAAACGGACCACCCTGAGATGGAACCCTCTGTGGGCACTTGCCAGCGGGAATGCACGCTGCCGGCACGGCCTGGTCTGCCCTGTGGTGGAATGTGCCTCCTGCCATGTGTGCATTTGGCGGCTGTGCCGGGCGGCGACCTGTGCAGGGCACCCTGCCATCTCGGCAGATGGTGCTGGCCCGGAGTTTGCTCACACATGCTTCTTGAGGGCAGCTTCCCAGCCAGAGAGGCTCTTGTTTGTGAGAGTGGAGGTCTGCTGGGGACCCTGGGGAGCCTGCTCGGTGCCCACACCCCTCCTGTGTTTGCATCAGCAGCTCGCGGTGGAGACCACTGGGCAGGCAGAGCTGGGAGGCTCGGCACGAGGCCTGTCTCTGGTCTTCAGAGTCCATAAGTGACCAGGAGGCGCTTGCCTCCCTGCGGGCCTCTCACACTGCAGTCCTTGGGGCACAAGGTCAGGAAGGGGCCGGGACTTCTCAGCCTGGCTTCCTGTCCTGGTTCCCAGGTGGGGCTGCACCTCTGAGGACTGCCCCTCTCCAGAAAGCCGGCCTTCCAAGGCCAACACCTGCTCTGCCTGCAGCCTGCCGGTCTGGAGGCAAACCCTTCTGCCTCCACACCCGCTGCTCTGTCCTGCTCAAACTGAAACTGATTTTCATTTTGTTTTTTATTCCTCTTCTTTCTCTCCTTCTCCTCCTGCTCTTCCTTTTATATTTTTAATTTTATTAATTAATTTTTTTTTGGAAAGATTAGACTCAGGAGGTGAAAGATGGATACATTTTATCCACTTAAGGGAAACATGAAGGGCAGAAGCAGGATGGGATTTTTGAAGGGTTCTGAGGACATATGTGCTAACGTGCCCTCCAAGGGTTTTGCACTGTGAGAAGAAGTGAGACTAATGGAGTCTAGTGCCACCGACGTGGAAATCACCTGCGGAGTGAACATGAGTCCTGTGCCCCTGCTAGGTTCAGGGGGCACCCACCACTCTCTCCCAGTTCCTCTTCCTCCTCTCAGGGGGCTCCAGGACATTCTCCACTGGCCCAGCCCCTGGCACCCACACACCCCTCTAAGGGGAGGGTTGCCTGCATTAATATGTAAACATAAAGAATTTCCCATCAGCCTTCTTAATCCTACATTCTGGATCTTTCTAACACTATTTACAACACTAGGTCCTTCATCTGTGTGCTCATCACTGTCTTTCATGCTTTGGGTGACCATTTACAGCCCACTGCAGGCCAAACACCCAGTGCCAGAGGCAAGGAAGGTGTCCAGTCCCCGCCCTCTAGGAGGTGGTGCTCCTGGACTTAAAAGGAGCTGGGATCAGCCACAACAGAGACCTGAGCTGATACACATGTTCACGGAGAGGTGTCAATTACTGACAAGTGCTTAATGTGTTGGCTTCTTAGATTTTTGCATTTTAATAGGGACAAGTCCTTAAGGAAAAGGAAGTAATTTCTAATGGTGGGAACTCACTTAGGGTGTTAAGGATGAAGTCTAGAGGAAAGAAGGGCTTCTAGCTGCACCCCAAAGGCTGTTCTGGTGGATGCTCAGTAGAAACTGAAGACTGGATTTTTAAAACACAAAACCATTTTAACAAAGATCATTCCCTCTGTCACTGCTCCTGGCAGAGTAAGCTGAGTTCTGGATCCTTCCAAGAAGAGGAAAGGATGCTGCTGCTGTGTCCCCATGTCCTGGGTTTGTGGGGGTGAGACTGCAGAGGACAGGAACTGCTCTTGACAGGCACCGTGCCCTGGCCTGCCTTCCTCACATCCAAGGGCTGGTTTACCTAGTTCTTATTCATTAGATATCTTACACCCATTTTAAAGGTGAGGAAACTGGCGGGTAAGTCATGAAAGGTCCTCTTGTCTCCCAAGAGTGTGCCGGGCCCAGGATGTCACTTGTGATAGTTTTGCCTAGAACCCTTCAGACTTCGAAGAGGGCGTCGCTAACAGAAGCCTAGGCACCACAGGGCTTCTCCAGACCCTGGGCTTCTGGTTAGTGACCCCAGAGAGGAGGCACATGTTCTCCCAGACCCGTCACAGAGGAACCTGCCTGTCTGGGGTGACCTCCTTCTGAGGGACTCTTTGTGAAGGGTTGGGTGCTGGGAACACTCCCCAGCTGTCCAGCCCGTGGTGACCACGCTGAGTGTTGCTCTCCTGCAGCTGATGAGCTCCTGTAAGCGGTTCCGTTCTCCTTCTGGTTTAGGGAGACATGACCCCATGTGGAGGTCGCAGCCCAGAACGGGGGGGGGTGGGCAGGGGCTGGGAAGAGCTGGAGGGTAACGGCCACAAAATCCCAAAGGAGACCGAGGCAGAGCAGGCCACCTGCTCCTGTGGCCGTGCCTGTCCTCCTCGGGAGGGTCAGCACACTCAGGCCGCCACACAACCCAAGCCCCAGCAGAGGCAGCTCAGAGGGTGTGTCACACCCTACGTCAACGGCTGCTGAGGGAGTCTCTTTAAACTGTAGTGCCATGCGATGCTCGTTGCTTTACTTTCCGTCCTATATTGAAGATTCTTTAAAAGGAGAATTAAGTATCACCTCAAAGCATCCAGGGTTTTACTGATTCGGTCATGTGCAAAGAAGTTCCCCTCTTAGGAGTGCATTCCACAGCAGCATAATTAGTGTAAAGGAATTTGAGTGGTAGTGAGCTCAGTTGGGGGACTCCCTTATTACCCAAGATGTTCCATTCCTCTTTATGAGGAAGTCAGGCTAGGTGACCTAAATTAGAACAACAGTCTACAGTGAGAGGATCGGGTTCAGAGAGAAAACGTGGCTTTCTGAGCTTTGGGTTGTGGGAAGTTGGAATCGCTCCTGTGTCCGTTGTCCGTGAGCTGCATGGGGAGAAGATGCCTGGGAAACTGACCCGAGGGCTGCTCCTACTTCCAGTTGGACACCTGGGAGGACTGCATTCCTAGTGCAAGTGCTTTGATTCCTGCTCCTATATAAGCCATTTCCCATAATCCATGGCTCTTGGGTTTTCACCCGGTTCCTGTACATTTCTCATTGTTTTGCTTAACACAGAGCTTTGAAGTGTGTAAGGCAGGGAAGGGTAGACTTGGAATCACTCCTGGTGCCTTTCTAAGCAAATCGAGTAATGAAATTCAATCAGCAAACCTGGCTTTCAAGACCCAGGGCCGTGGCTTCATTTCTTCAGTGGCCCATTGTTTATGGGGGGCCTGAGGAGGCATGGCAGGTGACTGTCCCAGGAAGGACTGTGCTGTTGTGAGCATGTGCAATCCTGTGCCTGTGCTTTGGCCAGGTGTCAGAACAGGAGCGGGGTCTGCCTTTCCCAGGTGTGCAGCGCACATGGCGCCACTGTTACAGAGAACAAAGGCAAACCTGCCTAGGTCCCGGTCTCTGCTCTAGAAGCCACTTCCTGTGGGACCTGAGGAAAACACTGAATCCACATGATTCAGGTTACTCTTAGTGATATGAGGATGTCAGTATCCACCTAGGATATGCTGAGGAGGCTTAAAGGATGCAGAGCAGTGCAAACAGAGGCAGCCGAGGACAGAGTGGTGCAGGACCCCGGGCTTCCTGTTCCCAGGCACCCGTGTCTCTGCAGCCCATGTCACTGGGCTCAAGCTCTTTCGACATCCTGTTTGTACAGCTGGTGTGACAGTGATGAGCCTGCTGTCATGTTGCCCGAGACGGGATGACACCTTCGGTACAGTGCTCCCTGGGAACAGAGCCATGGTTTGAGCAGTGGCCCCAGGTGAATCCGGAGTGCTGAGTGGTCTGTGAGCCCCACAGATGAGCTCCGCGGGAGTTTATGAGCAAAGCTAAAAGCAATTTTGCTTATGAAAAGTTCTAAATTGCTGCTGATAGTCCAATTAACTTCCCTAAGAGGATGCATTCTTAATGGGAGACCAACAACTTTCTAATGAAGAAGGGGGAGCTCCAGCCCAAAGGCTCCTTGCTATACCTGGCTTTCCTGAGCCCCTGCCTCTGGCAAGGAGCAGCCTCATCTGGCCTCTGTAGGTGCTGGGTGCTGTCTGGGCCAGGTCCGTGACTTGGGTGAGGGTCTGATCCCTCAGACCCCTGGGTGCTGGCTACTAGTATTTGGCTAATGGGCAAAGTTTGTGTTATTTCAAAGCAGAGCAGATAGATTCACAGAGGGGGACGTGAGCACGTGCAGTGACTGCCTTGGGAGAAGGACAAGGCCAGGGCTAAGCCTTAGAACAAGTTTGACTGGAACGTGAAGAGGGTGCCCTCGGCGACCACTCTGAAGGTGGGTCCTGGCCCCACCCCCTCCTCAGACTGCAGGGCAGCGCTGGGCTGTGGCTGACCTTGTTCCTGTCCCGCAGGGCAGGATTTCAGAGATGCCCCTGTCAGGGTGCGCTGTTCCCCAGCCCTCCACGAGCCGCACACCCCAAGCCCACTCCTGCACCTGGTCACGCTGCTCATCTTCTCTGTGAGCATGCTGCTGTGCGATGAGGCGGCCTGAGAAGGCAGCCCGTCCGTCTGGGTTTGATCCTTGCCGACACAGGAGCTGCCTGGGTGGGGCGAGGTCACCGGGCCGTTAGCCGTGTTGGCACACTGGGGCTCCTCCTAACCGCCTTCTGGAAGTCAGATCCGAGCAATGTGGGCCAGCGTCGTGGTGGGGCACAGCAGGACACCCCATGGCTTCCTGCTTGGTGTGTTTCCTGTCTCGTGTGCACATTCGGGGCTCCAGGCTGTCACAACACAGTTCCCCTCCTTCTTCTAGGCTTGGAGATAGCCTTGAGTGTGGAGGGCTCTGTTACAGAATGTCATGACACAGCCTCACGGTGTTTCTAGCAATTTCACAGTGTCACTTTGTGATTATTTCAGGACCATTTTGAAGCATGACTGGAGAGAACCGTGGCCCTCGGTGCATTGGGATAGAAGCCGTGAGCAGGAGGCACAGAGCAGCCAAGGAGCAGGCAGGCCAGACACAGAGGCCTGTCCCAGAGTCAGGGTGCGGCCAAGAAGAGACCAGGAGGCTCAAGTAGCACCATGTGCAGAAGCTTTCTCCCTCTGAGATCTAATCTCAGAGCACATCTTCCACATGGCAGCAGGGACCTGTCCGTTCACTCTGAGCTTTTGTGGGACATATTTGTGAAATGTTGGAGGAGGGGACGGGAAGAAACCGAACCTCCCTGTTGCACAGGAGCTATTGTGAGTTACTTACCTTGCAAGTATCTTGAGACCTCACAAAAAAAGTCAATGTCATTTTTAATCCTTTCTGAACTTCATAAAATGCTTTATAGAGAACAAGTTCTCCCCAAGATATGGTTTATGCTTTCTAAGTAGCAAAATTTACATAGCTTGGTCTCTTTCCTAATTCTGTGACCAAATATCATGCAAGAGAGTTGACATTTTAATCCAAAAAGTGGTGTTTGAAGTCCACAAATCAGTGTGGCTGCTGGCTGGATCTTGTGGAGTACAGTGCAACCCGTGCCCAGCACAGGCAGGTCCCCGGTCGCAGCTGGACAGAGAGAAGCACAGGTGTAGGGTAACTTTCTCCATTAATAACCTTTTGTTTTTAGCTAAGTGTGCCCTGATATTAAAGGCAGATACAAATGAGTGAAGTGGCTCTCATAAACTGCCCTGATCCTTAACCGACTTCGCCATCACCATCCAGGTCTAAGCACATACACCAGGGCAGCTCTGCCGGAGTCCTCCAAAGCCAGCGTCCCCTGGGTCAGGAGAAGCTTCAGTCTCCCTGCTGCTCCACTGGGACAGTCCGGCTGTTGCCACCCAGAGGAGGTCCGGGGCCTTCAGCTTCAGCTCCACCCTAAGGACGGTTCCACCTGCAGAGCCTCGGGCCTGCCTGGGCCTGCCATGCTGAAGTGGGGTTTTTCTAGAGACTTGGGCTGTGGGCACCTGCTTGAGAGGGAGGAGCCTGGCCTGAGGCTCTGCCCTTGCCCCAGGTGGAGGCCCCGGCCCTGCCCCAACTGCTCCTGATCCATCTGGGCTCTAGAGCGCAGGAATCTCCGCCTGCTGGCAGCATCTGCCTCCGGAGCCTCGGCGACCGCACCTGCTGGCCTCAGCCCTCTCGTCCTCCATTCCTTACCGCAGGGACGCGAGCTGGCCGGGCGGCTCCTGGCGTTTCCCGGCTGCTCTCTGGAATCTCCGTTTCTCTTCTTTCTGGCAAACCAACTTGACCTCCTTCTTGTGGGCCGAGGCAGAGGAGACAGAGACACTGGGAGGAGATCAATGTGCCCCTGACTAATGGACTTTCACTTGGATTAAAAAGCACATGTCGTAAAGCAGAGAGTGATTAAATGAGAGCCGCGGTTCTGGCGCCAGGGAGGGTGAGCCGTCCAGGCTTCTGCACCCTCTCCCTCTCCCTGGTGGGTCCACGGGATCACGTATCTGAGCGCGCGTCCCTTCTCCGGGTGGGCCTGGGCTTCTGGGCTGCCGTCTGGTTTTCTGTGTTTTGCTTCTATTTTGCCTTCTTTTGCTTTTGGCAATGACATGTCATTTTAAAATGGAATGCCCATGTCGCGAGGAGCACCGCCCCTGGTCCTGTGCCTCTGCCGTGGTGGCGCCCTCACGCCCAGTGGGCTGTGGCGCAGTCTATTCTCCCAGCGGCTGGCTGTGGCAGCCTTGCTACATAGAAACCCCCCTGCAGCCTTCCCGGAAACGCCAGTGGGTCAAGGAGAAGATCACACTCCACACACAGGGAATCACACGTCTCGGCTGCACTGCTCCCATGAGGACATTTCCAAGAGGCACGGCGAGCAGAGCACGAGTCACAGCACACGATGTCCCTGAAGCCGTGTGTATCAATGGTCTCGTGGCCTACGTGAACTTCCACGTGCTTCTTACAGGCCAGCCTACCCACGTGTGGTAGGACACAGGCTCCGTGTGGCCCGGGTTACCTGCACGGAGCAAGAGTGGCGTTCCCCCAACTTCTCAGGTGAGGCCTGCCGAGCAGGTGGGCCTGTGCCCCGCTGTGGACACCAGATGGAGCACAGCGGCTGAGCTGGGGCTCTTGGAGATCAGGGGAACAGCAGAGGGAGAGGTGGCCTCCAGTGCCCACGGGCCTCACTACCACACTGCCGGCTTGCTCTCGGCCTTCTGCTTCTCCTTCCTGTGCCACAATGCAACATAGACCCAAGTGAACTGGGCTGGAGCCAGGCATGGGGGCACTCTTCTCGGCCTCTCTGAGGGCCAGCTCTTATTCTTATGAGGAGTCCTCTGTGCTAAGCCATTGTCGTGACTGCCTGAGATGACAGGGCCACCAGGATGAGCCCTAGCCTGACCCCGGTGGGGTGCTGGGCGTTGGACCTCCACCCTGTGGGTCTCCTGGCTGTGAACCTGTGCTCAGTCTGCAAACAGTGCCCACACACTAGGTGTGCCGCTCTGAGACGTGCTTTAAACACGAGTCCTGTCTGTTCCACCAGTTGGTGGTTCTGGTGTTATCCATCAATAAACAAGTAAAACACCAGAAAGAGCACAGAGCAGGGAAAGGAGGTACAATCACCATTAGGCCTAAATATTTTTATTTCCCTCCCAATATTTTGCATGAAAATATGGATAGCCTAAGATCTTTCTTACTACAATGCTGCCCACAATACCTGACTTTTCCAGACTCCGACGTCGTATCTGTATCCATGACGTGAGGCTGGCTGGGGCATTCTGGGCCCCTCTGAGGCTGTGGGACCATGGCCAGGGCTAGCTCAGGAACTGGGTCCTGAGTGCCTTGTCTCCTGGGATGTGGGCTGGGAGCAGTGACCTGCTCCCTTCTCACCTAGAGGCCATTCACTGACTCCGTGACATGGCCCCGGCTGCTGGTGCCAACACTCCGGGAGGCTTTCCAAGAGCCTGATTTGAGTCCACTCCTGTCAGCTGCGGTGTGTGATCCAAATTATCTAACTCCACACGAGAGCAGAAGCGATGGCCTCGAGGCTTGCTCCTTGGGAATCAGAGGTGCTGATCCAGCGGGGTCTCAGGCCCCTGCGCCTTGGCTCCTGCACTTCCTGGTCCCGGATCCAAGAACAGGCCAGCCAGCTGCCTTCCTTGTGTGAACTGAGCTTTGCTTCCTCACCTGCAAACATGGGAATTATTGTGCAAATGCACAAGCTCAGCCCAACAGAATGCCCCAGAGCACCCGTCCCTGCCCAGTCTCTGCATGCCCCTCCCTCCTGCCCTCCCCCCAATCCTGAAGCCACTACTCTGTAGGTGGGGACACCAGGCTTGACCTTCCAACCCAGAGCCAGGCAGCCTGAGCCTGTGGCTCCATTCTGGAGGGCACTTGGGGTGGGTTTCAGTGTCCAAGGTGCATTATTGCTGATGTGCTGTGACGTCCCTTGTTTTTAAGAACACTGGTAAACCTGTTAGGCTTCTGCTACGGGGTGCACGCGGTGGCTTCCCACCCAGGTAGTGAGTGCCAGAGTGTGACACCTTTTGCAGGGGGTACAAACCTACAAGGGGCGACCTTTGATAGTAGTAGTAAGTTAACAGCTTTTCCAGATTTGGCTCAACGGCTTTCTCTGGCCTCTAGACACTTTTTTTTTCCAGTCAAGAAACTGAATCACAAATGATGGAACTATTTGATAATCTGGGAAAAGCACATGATTTTCCTGTGTTTCTAGAATGTTTGGACACACTTTGGTGCATTTATTGTAGATTTTTTCAGAAGAGCAATTGGATCACTGACACTAAATGATGAAGTACTTGACCTTCAAAAGTGCCTTGAGGTTGACAAAGCTTATTAAACACATTATCTGGTAAAATGACTAACAGTATGTAGAAGCAGCTTCCTGGTGTTTCTTGGTACCTGCCACGTGCACAGCTCGAGTTCTGGAACCTTTCCACACCAGCACTCTTCCTCCTTGGGGAGAGCAGTGCTTCATTATCTGCCGGTGCAGAAAATGCACAGGTTCCAATTTCCTGTGCCTTGGGAACAGGGTTGGGCCCCGGAGGAGAAGGATGGGGGTAGAGCAGGGCTCCAGTCCTGGTCTGGGAGCACCACATCTATACCTGGGCGGCGTGCCTTCCCGCCCACAGCAACAGCACCTTGTCTACCTTGGATTCTGCTTCAGGTGCCTTGTCCCTGGAGGAGGGACTCGGGGAGACTAGTTTGTGCTCTCCCCCCTTACGTTGATAGAAAACTACTTTCTGATTGTAATAAAGAACGTTCCAAAGTAGGTTGTTTTCTGAGGGCGACAGAACGCATTACTTGGCTTTAAATCTCATTTTAATGAGGAGGAGGAATTCTGCAAAAGTGGGCCCGTCAGGTTCTCAGACTGTTTCTAATTAGAATTTAAGTTGGTTTTAATGTCAGTTCTAAAGAACCCGTGGTGGAGAATTACTAGCTACCTGCAGAAACACCATGCCAGGATGGTACCTGGGCAGTCCGAGCCACAGAACGCATTGCCCTCAATTTTCAGGAAGCGAGAGTTTTGGGGGTGGGAGAAGGTGCTGGGGGCGAGGGACGCCTGTGGGTGAGCCAGGTCCTGGTGATTGAATAACCTGCTTAAAAATTAAACCAGCCATCATTGTCCAGAGGGGAAGAGGGGCAGTCATCTGACCCCGTGCCTAAGCTACTTATGTCCTCTTGCTGAATCACTGAGGCCGGTCTCCCAAACCTGCTTCTCCTCCTTTTAGGGAAGAGACAATTTCACCACACTGTCTCTGTAATGATCTTGGTTGAGAGTATCTTTTAGAAACACAGAGGCACAAAATCTGAAATCCATCTTGAATGAGCATTGCATTACTGTTTCTTGATGGAGAGGTAAACAGGAAGTGAAATTTGCAAAAATTTCCCCAAAAGTGTGAAAAGAAAACAAGGAATTCCTAACTGCTTTCTACCTGCAGCCTGGCTGATTAGAAAAGCATTAAACTCTGGAACTAGTTTATTAACACTTTATTTAATCTCCTCGAGCATAGGATCATTTGGAGAAGTGAGCTAATTTTGTGATTGTAAATAGTACAGTCAGGAGAGTTGACATTAATTAAGGCAAAAGCATGTTTGTTTGTTTGTGAGTCTCTTTGAAAGGCAGATGCAGAGGGAAAGGCCTAGAGTTTCCAATGGCTAACAGGTGAGAAGACCTGCTATGGGTGTACCTGTGGGTGAGGTCCTAGGCCTTTCTTTGCTCTTGTATGTTCATCTATCAAACCGGGATTGAAAAGCAGCCATTCTGTGAAGATTAGCAAACACCATATGACTTGCCTAACCAAATGTTTGGCCGTCAATGATCATGATGGTCATTTTGCAGGCAATAGACTAATGTACACTAGGGGCTTGTTAGATTTCTAAGCAGTAGTTTAAAAAAACTCGATGAAGAATTATTCAGAGGATGGAAATTTTTATTTTATTTTACAGACACATCAAATTCAAACTACTACGAAAATTTATGTGGCAAAAAACCACAAGCAGCGAGGGAAAACGTCACGAGCACTAGATGGACATTTGTAGAAGTCAAGTTGCCCAAGACACAGATCGTACTGACCAAGGACCTCCGCTGGGGTCAGGGCCAGCACTAGAGTGGGTGCTCTGCAGGCCATTCTGGACTGCTTCAACCTGGCCCTGGGCTTCATTGCTGCTGGGCCTCTGCAGGGGCCAGGAGTCTGCCCATCATCAATCTCCACCACCCTGAGGGCTGCTGAGGCCCTGGAGGACACAAAGGGAAACGGGGGGGGGGGGGGGACACAACGTGGCATGAGGGAGGGGAAGGAGACCTGGGAGACCACATGGAAAGCCTTTCCCAGGAGGCCCCCAGTCACGGGGAGGAAGCCCTCAGCAAGGTCTCTGGGGGGAAATACGTGGCACGGCCCCCAGACAGAGCTGGGAGCCAGGGCAAGGGTCAGAGGCAGGTGCAGCTTCTTCAGGAAATCACTGTTGCTCTTTATTAAAAAAAAAAAAAAAAAAACTACCACTACTCCCCAAAATGATCTCAACCCCAATGTCGTTTTAACCTTATCAGTATTCTCCCTTTCAGTCCAAGAAATATAGACAAAAGTACCTTAGGTTCCAGAACAGTACTCCTTGATATTTTTATTTGCTTGTTATTTAGACATGAATGAATTGAATTTAAACAAGGACTTGAAATAGAACAATCATAGCCTCACTACCTCAAACAGGAATAGTGCCCTGCCATTTTCCAAACGTCACCTAATTTCAGTTTGAATTCATTTTCTTAAATATGTCAAGCTGATTGAATCAGGAATATCCCTGGAAAGAGCCCTTCCTCACACTGAGCTGTTATTTTCCAAACATAAAATTCATATATTTTCTCAACAATTCATTAGCTGGGGACCCCCTCCAGGGATGGGAAGCCTTGCAGGAAATTAATTCCTAAATGAGAACTTCCTGCAGAAACTTCTCCCACGTGACTGGCAGAGTTATCTAGGAAAGATGCCCTCAAATGCATGGTGCAAGTCAAGGAACTCGCCAAAAATGTGAATATTTATCAGGGAGCTCTCCAGAAGAAGCAGCCAATCATCATTAGATCCTCTGGTGTTCATTGTAATAAAATTAATCTCGATTAATTCATTCATTATTAATCTTGCATTCAAATGCAATTCCATGGAAATTGCATTGTGATTTAGCAATTAATTTACATGCCAAGATTGAGAAGCATTCCCTTGCTCCTCCAAGGGACAGCTCCTCTCTTGCATCAGCATCCCCCGTAGGTGAAGAAGACACGATTGTCTGAAATATGCCCGGGAAATTAAAGCAAATATCTAAGCAACACACGCGAAAGCAGGGAGAGATCTTTCCAGGCTCATGTCCTAAAAATAGCAGGAAATTTGCAGCATTCCTTAGGGAGGAGAAGCATACACACACTCCCGATGTCCAGATACAACTCCTGTCATAAGCAGTCAGTGGGATTTTAAGTGCCTGATTTCTGCTCCTCATCCCAGTGAGGTCTTAAATAAGAGCGTTTGTATAGAAATTCTGAAAGAGCACCATAGGCCAGTGCACCAAGCCCTTCTCCCTTCTGCTCTCTGGATGGGGCCACATGTACAGGGAGCCTGGTGAACGCTCATGGAGTTGTCCCTTCCTTGGACCGGAGCTCACAGGCTGACTACAGAGTGAACTTTCTCATGGAGTCAGCAGACAAGGGTACATGAGGCCCTTTTAAGGTTTACGTAGCGAGCTTCAGCAGCACATGTACTAACACTGGAGCGATACAGAGCAGGTTAGCGTGGCCCCTGCACAAGGAAGCACACAAATTTGAGCAGTGTTCCTTACTTTTTAGAAAAAAAAAAAATTCTCAGTATTTACTTCTCCAAACTCCTCTCAATTTATAAATGTTGTGAAATTCCTATTAATTCTCAGTAATGAAAGAAGCTCTATCGACAGACTGACGGCTGAGAAGCTTTGGTTTGTTAAAATGTGTGCACATCTGCAAAAGGGCTAAGGTTTCGATCATCCACTGCCTCTGAGGGAAACGCAGAACTCTGCTGCTGACCCTCCACTCTGCCCAAGATTTGCCGCTGCACCTATGCCCAAAGGGCTGGCATGCTGCATCGTGGAGGAGGAGGAGGAGGAGGGGGGGGGGAGGGGAGGAGGAGGAGGAGGAGGAGGAGGAAGAGGAGGGGGGAGGGGAGGAGGAGGAGGAGGAAGAGGAGGGGGGAGGGGAGGAGGAGGAGGAGGAAGAGGGAAGAGGAGGAGGAGGAGGAGGAGGAGGAAGAGGAGGAGGGGAGGAGGAGGAGGAGGAGGAGGGGAGGAGGAGGAGGAGGAGGGGGGGGAGGGGAGGAGGAGGAGGAAGAGGAGGAGGGGAGGAGGAGGAGGAGGAGGAGGGGAGGAGGAGGAGGAGGAAGAGGGAAGAGGAGGAGGAGGAGGAGGAGGAGGAGGAGGAGGAGGGGAGGAGGAGGAGGAGGAGGAGGGGAGGAGGAGGAGGAGGAGGAGGGGGGGGAGGGGAGGAGGAGGAGGAGGAAGAGGAGGAGGGGAGGAGGAGGAGGAGGGGAGGAGGGGAGGAGGAGGAGGAAGAGGGAAGAGGAGGAGGAGGAGGAGGAGGAGGAGGAGGGGAGGAGGAGGAGGAGGAGGGGAGGAGGGGAGGAGGAGGAGGAGGAGGAGGAGGGGAGGAGGGGAGGAGGAGGAGGAGGAGGAGGAGGAGGAGGAGGGGAGGAGGAGGAGGAGGAGGGGAGGAGGGGAGGAGGGGAGGAGGAGGAGGAGGAAGAGGGAAGAGGAGGAGGAGGAGGAGGGGGATGAGGAGGAGGAGGAGGAGGGGGATGAGGAGGAGGAGGAGGAGGGGGATGAGGAGGAGGAGGAGGAGGAAGAGGAGGAGGAGGAGGAGGAGGAGGAGGGGAGGAGGGGAGGAGGAGGAGGAGGAAGAGGGAAGAGGAGGAGGAGGAGGAGGGGGATGAGGAGGAGGAGGAGGAGGGGGATGAGGAGGAGGAGGAGGAGGAGGAGGAGGAGGAGGAGGAAGGGGAAGGGGAAGGGGAAGAAGAAAAATGCATGAAGTTTAAAACTTGGATCTAATCCCCAAACTAAGGGGATCACATGAGAAACAATGATCACGAGAAACAATGTTCCTTTGGGCCTGAGCAGCCCATTTATCTAAGGCACTGTAGGAAAGAGTCGGCGCCTGAAGTATCAACCACAATTTCCAATTTGAATGGGGAATAAACCAGGCTTCTGTGTCCAGGTTCGGAAGCTCTGTGATGTGCTAACCAGGAGTCAGCGCCTGCTGATGGCGTGCACGGGTCCCCAGCACTGTCCTTCCACCCTCGCGGGGGCTGTCACAACGGAGCCCACCTGCCTTCATTGTGGTGCCACAATCCTGGCTCAGCAGCAGCTCAGTCTCTACAGCTGTTAACTGGGAATAATGCACCTTTCAATCAATCCTCTCATGGGCAAGCCTCAAAGAACAAAGATGTAGGACTACAGCTATTAACTCCCTTGAAGGACACTGAGGTCAGGAGCATATTTACAAAGAGAAATGAAAATGAACAAGATCGTCCTGACACACACTTATCAAAAATAGCCAAGAGCAATGCAGGTGTGGTCAGCGCGGAGCCTGGCCCTGGGGTTGAGGGGCTGCTGAGGGACGGAGCCGGCTGTGCTGCTAGGGCACGGGCAGCTCACTGCTGGGCAGGTTCTGATCACCTTCCAAACAGGCGCATGTCATCCAAGGCAGGACCACCTCGTCGTCCTAAGGCACAGTTAGAAATGCTTCGTTGTCTATGAGGGATTATAAATGATTCGTATTTTTCTCTTTTTTTTTTTCTAAATACTTTAAAAAAAATTTAGTTGTAGTTGAACACAATACCTTTATTTTTATTGTTTTTATTTTTATGTGGTGCTGAGGGTTGAACCCAGCTCCTCGCACATGCTAGGCAAGTGCTCTAGTGCTGAGCCACAACCTCAGCCCCTCTAAATATAGTGTCTCTCTTCACATTTTCTTGGGATCAGCTTCCACTATTTTAAGGTTATCTTTTGAATTCTAACATCTACCAATTTGCTATAATAAAACATAAAAATATATAAAGTCCTTTGAATACGTGTGTGTGCTCATGCATGTGTGGAGTAAAAGGGACAGTGCCTCAGTTACACTGAAACCACACCCCCATGTGCAGTTGTCCAAGGTCCCATCTCGTCACCTGAGGTCCCATCTCGTCACCCGGGATGCTCCATGGAGCTCCAGACACATGTGGATGTTAGACCCACAAGCCAGCAGGCAGGAGGTCCCCACGATGGCCACCACAGTTCTGTGCTGCCTGGACTGAGCTCCAGCCTGAAGGTGAGATGTACAGTCCTGATGGATTCTGATGGGATCCAGGGGGACGGGGCTCCGGCATCCTGATGGTCCAGTCCTGAGCTGTGTGTCCTGCCCAGGGCAGCCTGGAGCACCCCAAAGACACAGACCCTTGGGGAAGTGTCACCAGAGGGCTCAGGGGCTGTGCAGGGACAGCTGCCCATGAAGGGGAGAGGACTTCACCCCCACCCCCAGGTCCTGGGTCCTGGAGGCTGCCCCTCAACGCAGCTGACCTTCACTTTCTCACGGGTCAACCCCACGGGACAGATTTTAGACAAAAGAACTCACCCTGCAGACAGGAAAGCAGGACAGGAAGCTGAGGTATGGTTCACCCTATCTAAAGTGTCCATCAGTGACCAGAGCTGTGGATCGTGAGCAGTTAGTGACCCTGATGCTCTCTCCCCTAATCTCTCCTCAGGAAACTCACTGATATTCAGAGCCTCAGCTACCTCCCGGGAAGGACTCACGCTTGTGCCTGAAGCCTGAAATCCTGCACCCTGCAACCCATCTGTGCAGCGTGGACCCGGAGTTCCCCTCAGCAGTGTCAGCAATGTCCAGGGCAGGCCAGCCCCGCCTGACCCTGGCCTCCCTCTGACATTGAGTTCTCTTCTAGGGTCCCATCTCAGTGCCAGGGTCAATGGTTGCCCCAGTGCCAGGGTCAATGGTCAGGGAACAGCGTAGTTACCGGCTTTCAAGGCAGGGAGAGGGACAGAGGAAGGTGTGAGGCTTCAGAGCTAGTGCCACCCAACATCCTTGAGTGTGGTGATGTCCCTGTACGCTCCAGTGTGACCCCATGGGCTGTGCAGTGCTCCTGGGGACATGGCCATCAGCAGGAAGGGCCAGAGACATAGGAAACAAACACACTGTCACCTCCTGCTGAAGCAAGGGTCAAGGCTGGGCCTGGCAGGAGAGCCGGAGCACACTCCCAGCCCAGCAGCACAGCTCTGAGAAAGGGAAGACGTCACCATGGGGCTCCCGGGAAGGGCTCTCGGGTGCTGCCCTCGGTGACTCGTGTTCTCCTGGGACAATAGATGCTTTGGGAGCATAATGGAGAATGTGGAAGGCAGCGATGGTGGAGGGGATTCTCTGAGAAGGTGGGAGTCAGTGGTAGAGAGGGTCCGGCTCTAGGGCACAAGGAAAGAAGGTCCCTGGAGAGGAGACCACAGGTGCCTTGTACAGCAGGTGCCCAGGCCAGTGCTGAACTGCCCTGTGGTTCTCAGCACAGCACAGGAGAAACCTCCCTGCCCATCACGGCCCTGAACTCCCACGTCCCCCACGTCAGGCACTGTGGTGTGCTCACCAGGACACGCAGGCACCGCTTCACTGGGGATCACAGTGGTCACGCTGACAAGCACCGCTGGGCCTACCTGATGTGCCTTCCACCCAGAAACACACCCAAAGACAGCAGCCACATATGTGCCGTCACACACCCTGGCCAGTGCCTGAGTCCCTCGGAGAGCTTCCGGTTTCCCCCGGGTCTCTAAAAAACCGTTGGCCTGAAGCATGTTCTCGGTACCCTGCAAGCTGGAGGGGCCTGGATGCAGTCCGCAGAGCCCAGAGTCTGGGCTCCGCAGGGCCTGATGTCCTGCCCAAGGTCCTCCATGTTCTGAAAGCTACTTCCACACTAGGGGCTGCACACGTGGCCTTAAGCCCATCGCTCCTGGGCCCGTCAATCACGCTGCTCCCACGTTCCAGAAGAAGCAGATCTCAGAGCATAAGCGATTTGAAGTCACATTACTAGGTGCAGATCTTTAGTTAAAAACTCTATTTGGTTTCAAAATTCTTCCTTTACAGGTCTCAGCTCAGCCTACATGTCCCCGCAGTCCCCGTCGGGTGGAGATCCTCAAAGGCTTGCTCGGTCGCTGGCGGGGTGTCCAGAGGTCAGGAGCAGCAGGCATTTCCTTCCTGGCACTGGGGGCTGGTTTCCTCCCTGGTTTCCCAGGTCAGACCTCCAGGAGAGAAGGAGCAGCAGCTGTGTTCACTCCCCCTGAACAGGCCAGGCCATCCCCTGCTGGACGTGAACCTAGATCAGCACTTGGCCACAACTCCAAGATGCGCTTCCTTCAATGACATGATGGAAAAAATAATGACACTACACCAAGTAAATAAGTGTATGTAAACGAAAACACTTCTGAGCCCAAACTACCATATTATTATATAACACGTCTGTATTGCTTGTGTTATTAACTGTGACATCTTCCAAAGAAAATAGTTCTGTGACTAGGAAAAAACCCAAGATTTCAAAATAATACTTCTAGTTCTTCAGATGAAGGCATATTCTGTTGGTTCACAGCTTTCAGTTGCCATGACAAAACCCCTGAGAGAAACAAGTTACAAGGACCAAAGGTTTACTTTGTCTTTGGTCCATGGTCATGTGGTTCTATTGTCTCTGGGTCCCTGGTGAGGCAGAGCATCATGGTGGGAAGCACCCACCTCCAGGTGGCCACGAGCAGAGAGAGCTCACCTCTGTCACAAATCTCCCCACAAATCGTTAGCATGTGAACCCAGCAGGATGAATCCCGACGGGTCACAGCCCTCAGGAGCCTGTCACCTCCCCGAGGCCCACATCTGCCCTGGACCAGCCGTGACACTAATGTTTGGCTGCCAGGACACTAAGTGTTTTAGTATCTTTGTGCTAGCTGTGTTGGGCTTCTCAAACTTAAAAAAACTTAATAATTTCTCACAGAACGTGGGATTTACCCAAATGGTTGCAATAAAACTAGGATTAAATAAGTAAGGATTGATACGGAGTGTGTGACCACGCCAGCCAACTGCTGTCCAGGAGCGTTGAGATGTATTTATTAGCAAGTCCTGGGCTGGGAAGGTGGCGTGGCAGCAGGAGCAGGCCCTGGGCCCTGGCCTATGGCCTCGTTCCCTGTGTGGGGCTTGGCCATGGCCTGGCATGGGCAGGAGGCCCAGGCTGGGGTCAGGCCTGAATTGGGTTCCATGTCCTCTGTCCATATCCACATGGGATCTAAGAAGGCTCTCCCTTTGTTTATTCTGGTGTTCTTGTTTGTAAAGAACTGGGACGTGAGGAAAGAGACGGAAATGGACACAATCCAGGCGTCGGGTCCCAGTCCCAGCGAGCCAGACTCCCACGGTGGCAGCAGCCCAGTCCCTCTGGTGATCTCCCAATTGCTGAGAATCTTCTTGCATTCGCTGTTCCCAGAGCACCAAGCCTGTCTGGAGTGAGGGTTCACGAGCGCTCAGTGTCTCCCCGCTCTGAACCCCGGAGCCAAAGTAACACTAGGCTCATGACTCCCATGGGGGTGGGGAAGGAGCTGGAATATCCCTGGAACACCATCCTCCGTCCCTCTGCCCCGGGGCTTAGCAGGCCGTGCCACGCCCTGGGATGGTATCCTGGGGAGCTGAGCTCTCCAGCACAGGGGCCTTCAGCCTGGGGTCCCCGTGACCCAGGTCTGCACACCCGAGGGTTCCTCTCCAGCCCGAGCAGGATTCAGCGTGGCGGCAATGAGGTCGGCCCTGGTGAGAGAGTGAGGGAAGGCACCCTGGAGGCCACTGGTGCCCACACCACCCGTTCCTGAGGCATGAAGCTGCTCAAAGCCTCCACTGGAGACCCCTCTGGATCTCTGTGCAGCAGCCCAGGGAGCGTGTCAGCCTCTGTCCCACAGCAGCAGAATGTCCAGTGCATGAAGGACGCCCTTCTGCTGGGAAAATATCATGAACTCATCTCTGGGTGGAAGTGACCTCACCTTGCAATTGCTGTTCTTAGCGTTCAGAAAAGGAAATAATCGACTGCACCACCGTGAAGCTCTTGTTTCTTTTGTTTAGAAACAAAACAACTTACATAATTTAAATATCCATGTGCACGTACATAGCTCCACATACAGAGACCAATTCCAAGGGCATAAATAGGTGAGAAATATTAATAGGTTTAAGAGAAAGGTTTCTAAATGTGGGCTAGTGAGCACATAAGGAGAAGAACAATTACTTTCCAAATGACCCTTTAAACACTGGATGTGAAAGCCAGTCACAAGACAGTGTTCTCCAGCACAGCAGCCACTCCAGGCACGCTGATTGCTCGTTTATTCACAAGGCAGGGCTTGTTATCTCCACCAACATTTAAGAATTATTTACAATATTCTATTGCACGGTGCCTTAATAACATATTCCTTGCAGTTAACTTCAGAACGGTTGGCAGTTTCTGCATTGTTTTTCTCAATGTCTATTGATTTTTTTATAATTTCCAGTCTTGGCAATAATTTGCAGAGTGGGAGAGTTGTGAGTCCCTGGGAACCCTGCCCTCCTGCTCAGCTCTGCATCCCCCCATTCTCCCCACAGATGGAGGGTGTCGGTTCCTTCCATAGCTCAGATCCATGATACCAGGACCACCACTCAGGATCACGCTTTGGAGTGTACATTCTAGAACATTCCAGCTTCCTTACTGCTCGTTCATGACACACTTTGATTTTCCAAGTGCTATGCTAACTCCTGAAGAGAAGGAAGAAGAGCCAGGGGATAGTTTTGCAGAGGAGGTTCCCAGGACCACTGGCAGTGGACACTTGCACATCATCTGCTCAGCAGAGCGCCATGGTGCTGGGGGGCATGGTCACATGGTGGGGGGACCCAAGGGGCAGGCCCATGGGGTCAGGGTGCACCGTGGCCAGTGCTGTAGTAAAATGCCCGCTCCACCTCTGCCCTGGGCTTTCTCCCCATGGAGAGCAGGTCAGGACCCTTCCCTGGCAAGGGTGGACCTCAGGGCAGTGAAACCATGTCCTCTCAACCCACACGGGAACCGTCACATCCCATAGAGACGGATTTCACTCAGGTTTGCCCCAGGAGGCCAGGGCAGAGAGCAGGTAGGGCAGCAGGAGCTAACACCACACTGCGAAGTGTGCCTCCAGGTGGCCTGGGCCATGTCTCCTGCTCCTTCACCGGTCAGAGGTCATGTGTCACCACATGCCCTGACTCTGGCTGAACGCAGCGCTGTGTCCGTCCAGGCCTTGTTTCACAGGGCAGGTTTCAGGTTCCTCTTGTGCAAGCTTCACTTTGAGGTCAGCAAAATACAATTTCATTGTGCTGCGCACTACCACCACACAGCCCTTGGGTTGTGGAAAGACACAACGTACCTGGCCCAGTACTTACCAGGAAAATCTATTATCTAAAGCATATCTCTTTCTCAAACAGCTGTGCTCTGCTGGAAAGAACCAGACATTCTGGACCTGGACTCACTGAAGCAAACAACAGAATGAAGGCAGAGTAGGAAAACTTTATTGAATTTAAATAACAACAAAACCTTTCTCAAGGGCACTGACCACAGTCCATCCGGGCTCCCGGGAAAGCCATGGCTATTGACACCGAGACGACAGAGGATCCATACGGAAAAAAAAAAAAACTGCTCCAATTATTGGCTGCCTTTGTAATTAGAAGCAGAAAGTATCAAACCATTTGCTCAGATTGATAGACAGGGAATGTATAATGCAGAGAGATAAAGGTTACTGTCATATCCGCAGAGCCGAAGGAAAGCAGGTCACCTGCTCACCAGGCACCCGGTCAGACATGCGGGGGGTGCCCTGGATGGGACTGCCCTGTCCGTTCCTTGTAGGAACCAGAAGAGTCACTTCTCAGGTCCTGGATGTGTGGACGGAACCTCTTACTCCACGATGGGCACTATCAGCCCCGGGAGTGCTGGCATCTCCACCAGGCACTCGTGACACTATCTACGTGACAGCCATCGCCTTTACAGTGCTTATGGGGTTTCCATAACAGAAGTGCTGCCACTTTCTCTCACGGGACGTTTCCTGTGTGACTGCAGCCCGCGACCTGCCGTGACCTGGCAGGGCATCTCGAGGCCAGCCACTCACAGACGGGGTCCCTGCCACATGCCCATGACACAGGAGGTGGCTCCACCGTCGTCTGGATCTTGGATTAGGGCACGAGCTTTGTAAATTCAGAGAGGCCACCAAGAGCCCTGTGTGCTTTTACTTGATAAAACAATACAAGCTCTTCTGAAAGCTGGCTGAGCAGGAGTCACCAGCTCTCGAGTGCTGTGGAGGCGATATTCATCCAAAGATGTCAAGACAATTAAAATTGTTCTGGGGGGTGGGCGTGAAGCTCACCCCTGCCCAGGCACAGCATTGGCCCAGACTTGCTCTGGCTCAGGTCAGGTGCTCGGTCCCCTGGGGACCTGTGCCTGGGCTGAGGACCCTGACTTCATGGTCTGCCCGTGTGCAAGTCCTCCCTGTGAGCTGAGGGTGTCTGAGGGTGTGCAAGTCCTCCAGGTGTGTGCTGAGGGTGTCTCGGGCTCTGCGTCCCCTAGTCTTGTCACGCCCTGTCCTGCTCATTGGGGCCCATGGTAGGTTCTGCCACCTAGCCACCACAGCTGTGGCGCAACTGCCCACGGGCACTTGCTCCTACGGAGTGCACTGACCATGATCTCCCGCTGTGGGCTGGCCAAGCTCCTGTGCCCTCCTGGCAGTGCCCTCCCCGGGGTTGGTTTCCCACCCCATCTCTAGTGGACAGGTAAGGTCAGAGGCACTGAGTCCTGACCAGTGGCCTTGTGAGGAGACCAGCACTCTCCGCCTGCATCCCCAGGAAGCCTCGAGAAGATGCACCAGGAAGAGAGACTGTGGCCATGCGACCAGGCCTCGGCCTCCAGAACTGAGCGGCCACGTCTGAGCAGCCCAGCCGCAGTGTCTCTTCACCAGCCCGACTGATGGGGACAGGTTCCAGACCTTGTGGCGTCTCAGAAACCCTAGCTTGGGACATTCTGCGCGGCCCCTCCTGCCCTTGCACGCTTGCCCCGCCCTCCCTTGGCCTGCCAGGCCCAGCCTCAGCCCAGGGATCACACTCAGGCCTGGAGCAAACTCCTGCCCCAGGCAGACTCAGGGAGGCAGAGACCGAGTCCTGTTCACCATGACAGATCGCAGAGCGGGACTCAGTGAAGAGTCTGAGAGCCAAGATCCAGGATCCCGTCGGGGAGCCCAGAAAGAGGAAGTGCCCCCATCATAGCCTCAGGCCATGTCGCCAGTCCAGAGGGCAGCCCACATCCCTGTCTCTTTCCCTGGTTTCCTTGGAGTCACCGAGATGCTCCCTGCCGGACTCTGTAGCCTCTGGTCTCTGGGCACAGGGGCCACGTTGTTCCCCTGGTCCTCCTCCCTCCGGGGCTCACTGGACCGTACGTTGTACCCTCCTGCAGGTCAGTGGCTTCCACAGCCATCCTGCTGTGACGGGAGGTGGGGGGATTGTCGGCTCTGGGCTGCTAGAGGGGACACATCCAACTTCTTTCTTTCCTTCATGTATGGTCACCTTGAAATGCGGGCTGCTCCATCAGCCTGGGTCCACAAGTGGCCTTAATGGCAGTTTGTAGTAATGCAAAAAAACAAAATGGCTCCGGCAGTCTCAAGGCCTGGAGAGACGGGGATTGCTGTTACAGAGCATAGCCTGCCCTGCTGACTGGCAGATGGCATTGAAGGACTTCCTCTCCACGGACATGGCACTGTACCTGGTGATAGCCATGGGCCTTCTCTTTAACTCTGTCTTGGAGCTCTCACCGACAGGATGTCACAGTACACCCTGGACAAACGTGCCTTGAGATACCCAGATTCTGAGGACTTTCTGGCTCGGCTCAGCACGCCTGGGGATCAGGGGCTCTCCTCACGTGCACCAAGTGGAGAACCGTTCCTTGCCTTCATTCCTCTTGAGGCAGTTCAATAGCCAAGATGATGGCTCAACGCTTTGGTCATGCTATAGAACCCAAGCCAGAGGAATTCCAGAGGGCATGGAAGGTCGTCTGGTCCTGTCCCACATCTGACTCCGGGACTTCTAACCCAGAGAGCGGCCACCCTCGTCACACCTGCTCCGTGGGGCTTCAGCATCCACAGGCCGTAACTGCTGGCCCACTTTCTGCTCATTCTTCAGAAACATGTGATCAGAGTCCATTCAGCATCAAACATACAGCAATACAAGAGACAGGACTTGGTTGAACCACAGCTTGTGATTCAGCTGAGCAGGAAGACGTCTTAGGGATAGGAACAAGGAAGCTCCTTCTTAGGGGGAAGCAGGAGCTTGCAGGAAGGAAGTGGGGAGGAAACTGACCGCACAGGTCCAGGAAAAGCCTGGCAAGTGCTCACATGGGAGGGTGAGCCCAGCTCCTTGCCTGGGCCTGCCCTGCCCCTCACCTGGCCCACACCCTGCCCCGCCCCTTACCTGGCCCACACCCTGCCCTGCCCCTCACCTGGCCCACACCCTGCCCTGCCCCTCACCTGGCCCACACCCTGCCCTGCCCCCTCACCTGGCCCACACCCTGCCCTGCCCCTCACCTGGCCCACACCCTGCCCTGACCCTCACCTGGCCCACGCCCTGCCCTGCCCCTCACCTGGCCCACACCCTGCCCTGCCCCCTCACCTGGCCCACACCCTGCCCTGACCCTCACCTGGCCCACACCCTGCCCTGCCCCTCACCTGGCCCATGCCCTGCCCTGCCCCTCACCTGGCCCACACCCTGCCCTGCCCCCTTACCTGGCCCACACCCTGGCTCCCTTTACCCAACCCTGCCCTGCCCCTCACCTGGCCCACGCCCTGCCCTGCCCCTCACCTGGCCCACGCCCTGCCCTGCCCCCTTACCTGGCCCACACCCTGCCCTGCCCCTCACCTGGCCCACACCCTGCCCTGCCCCTCACCTGGCCCACACCCTGCCCTGCCCCTCACCTGGCCCACACCCTGCCCTGACCCTCACCTGGCCCACGCCCTGCCCTGCCCCTCACCTGGCCCACACCCTGCCCTGCCCCCTCACCTGGCCCACACCCTGCCCTGCCCCTCACCTGGCCCACACCCTGCCCTGCCCCCTTACCTGGCCCACACCCTGGCTCCCTTTACCCAACCCTGCCCTGCCCCTCACCTGGCCCACGCCCTGCCCTGCCCCTCACCTGGCCCACGCCCTGCCCTGCCCCCTTACCTGGCCCACACCCTGCCCTGCCCCTCACCTGGCCCACACCCTGCCCTGCCCCTCACCTGGCCCACACCCTGCCCTGCCCCTCACCTGGCCCACACCCTGCCCTGCCCCTCACCTGGCCCACACCCTGCCCTGCCCCTCACCTGGCCCACACCCTGCCCTGACCCTCACCTGGCCCACGCCCTGCCCTGCCCCTCACCTGGCCCACACCCTGCCCTGCCCCCTCACCTGGCCCACACCCTGCCCTGCCCCTCACCTGGCCCACACCCTGCCCTGCCCCCTCACCTGGCCCACACCCTGCCCTGCCCCCTCACCTGGCCCACGCCCTGCCCTGCCCCTCACCTGGCCCACACCCTGCCCTGCCCCTCACCTGGCCCACGCCCTGCCCTGCCCCTCACCTGGCCCACACCCTGCCCCGCCCCTCACCTGGCCCCCACCCTGCCCCTCACCTGGCCCACACCCTGCCTCCCACCCCTGCCTCCCTTTACCCAGCCCACCCTGCCTCTCCAGACTCCTCTCCACCTAGGTGTCATGTACGTCTAGACACACCAAATAATTTATTGTCCTCAGAGAGGAAACAACACAGAAACCACAATCTGCAAGGTACGTCTGTGCCTAGGAAGCCAGTGTGCTGGCCTTCCTCTGTGAGTGCTAATGAGGAATGGGTGCTCCCCCAAAGACCTGGCCAGGCCACCTAGATGCAAAGGGAGAGCCAAACAGACTGGCGACATTGCTCATAGCGCACAGACCCTGTTGGCGGCTCTAGAAATGCACCTTGCTCTTGGAGAGTAAGAATCAGGTTTCTGGTGGATTTTAATGGAAGGATTTATAAGGTAATTTTATTTGGGATGGGCTTCCTGGCACTTTAAATCCTGGGCAGGACATCAGCACAGAGAGGCAGGGACTCCAGTGTGGGCCAGGACCAGGTGAGCTAATCTTCCTGCTAACCCCATGTTCTTCTCCAAAACCACAGGACAAGCTAGAGAGGGAACGGGGGACCCTCACACACCCCTCCACCAGACAGGAGCACCCTTGGCCCACAGCCAGTCACCCCGAGAGGGGGCGGTTGGATCAGCCCCGGGCCTGGGAACACGTCTGCGACCTCAGGAGAACCTGCCACACTTTATTGCCTACAATTTAACCCAAATCCATAGGACCTGTAGGTGTTCCCTTCTAGAAATAGGGGATGCTCTTCCCTGCCTTATAGAGGCTGGACGCACAGCATGGCTCTCCGGGTTCACAGGGCCTTCACAGGGCTGTGTTACACACACCAGGTCATAGGGGCCTTGTGGCCCAGCCCCTGACACTGACCTTTGTGAGCTCTGCCCTGCTCTGAAAGCTGACAACAGCGTTTGCAGATTTTTAATTTTCAGATGAGAGCATTCCCACCTTTACACTTAGGCCATATTTGCAGATTTGGGATGTTGACAAAAAATGGAGAAACGTCTAGCTCCATAAGAGCAGAGCTGGGGACTGCCGCACAACTTAGGCCCTGAAGTGTGTGATTCATAGGTCTGTGCTGAAGGCACGAGGAGCGGCTGCACTGTCATAAAACGTGCGGCATAAAATGACAAACCCGTTCTGACAGCGGCAGGGAGGATGGCGCCTGGTCAAGGAGAGGGCAGGTAGATTTTAGACTCTCCATAGCTCACTGTCTGCTCCCGCTGAGGGGTGACAAACAGCCAGGCTGCCCTACACAGGGCCTCATGCCCAAGACACACAGAAAGCCAAGGCAAGCCCATGACCGGTGGGGGGCACACGGCGGATCAGCCCCAGGGCCTGGGAACATGTCATCTGCCTGCCCACCTGTCTACCTAGCTATGCCCCTGCCTCCCCACCTGTCGTCCGCGTGTGGCACGTAAACACACATCATCTAGGGAGACTGAGTCAGTTTCCCAGTGGGCTTCTCGTAGCTCCCAAAGCCACCAGCAGCTGGACTTCCACATCCTGAAGCCAAGCCCTGAGTCACCTTCTCCATCCAGTCCTGCCCCCGGGGCAAGAACCCAGAGCCTGTGAAGTGGGGCTGCCATCCTGGTGGTATGGTGTTCCCAAGAACGTGCACAGCCGGCGAGGGCTCCCAACGCACTCTTCCCTGGTGGACAGGGAGGGCTTTTGCTCACACAAGTGTACTGTAGACAGCGCGACAGAAGTACACTGCCACTTCAGTTAATGGATTTATCAAATACCTTATTTCATGCTTTCTGCTTTTGATTTATGAATTTTGATCCTGGAGACAAGGACCCTGTGAGTATTGATTGTGGAAAATGTCAGACTAACAGAAGTTAATTTCACTCGTGCATGTGGAAGTCTCCGATTCTCTGACAGCGCTGTCTACCGAGAATCAGCTGCCAGGAGCCCAAGTGACAGGGCGCTGTCACCACGGACAGCCGTCCCGCCAGCAGACCTGAGTCTCACTGTGCCATGGATTGACAAGACACGCAAATATGTATCTGGACGTGGGCAGCACGTGGCGCAGCTCTGGATATGGGGGAGATGGGAAGTGCTGCAGCCCACCAGGGGAGGGCTGTGGGGGCCCACGGGCACCCTGCCCACCGAGGCTTCACGCTTTTGACTGCAATATGCCTGACAGGATAATGGAATGTCATTCTGCCAGCTCTGGAGCTGGTTAGGGACAGTTTATTTATTGATTGACTTTCTTTGTAAATTATCAATCTTTTTTATACTGCAGTCAACGAGTCATTGCTTATGCAATAATGCACTAATGTGGTGCCAGGCCGCAGGTGCGTCTGCAATCCAGGCTGCGAGTCTTGGAGGGCAAAGGCTGGGAACGGAACGGATTCCAAGCTGCAGCCTGGAGACGGTTGGTGTGGGCAGAGCTGCAAGGCAGGGTGTCCTGGAGACCCACTGTGCGTGGTGCTCATGCCATACACAGGCCAGGCCTAATGTGAGCACAGACAGCCCCGGGTTGCCAGGCAGAGCAGCAGCGGCCAAAGGTGTGCGTAGCAAATGTTCTTCCACTTTCCAGGGTGATGATGGTGAGCTCACTGAATCTTAAAGCTCCGGGACCTTCAGTCAGTAGCCTTCTTATTCTTGGCAAAAGTATCTGAGTCTGAAGGATAAATATTAGAAAGTTGAAGTGTTCACAGAATAAAGCCCATAAGATTCCAAGTTCCCCGAAGATAAGAACGCTTTGGTGGTCACATGCCACTCCTCAGGACTTGGTCTTGAGCTCTGTACCCAGGAGCCACAAAGACATATCAGTCCCCTCAGAGTTCCAAGTCCCCCCATGGAGCAACGAAGCAAGTGGAGAGCAACACCCAGCAGGTGGCTTCAGAGCCAAGTCTGTTGTCAGTCACCAACCGGGTCCTGCAGCCAGGCACTCCCGCAAGCTTCTGACGGCAGAGATGGCAGTTCTCCTGAGCGCTGTCCTTCACGGTCCCTACGTGTTAGCCCCCGCCGTTGGGCTGCATTTTGCCAGAGTTTCTTGAGATCATTTGTATCCTTGGGAGCTTGGTTTGTGGCTTCATGTGAAGTCTCTTTCTGATTCGAGGGCCGGAGCAAAGCCTGCGTGAAGGGACCTCCCTCCTCCACTCTGCAGAGGGGTACGTGAGGAGCTCCTCCGTGACGGTCTCTTCTCAGCCCACCAGTGAAGCTACCAACCGGGGTCTCCATGTGGGAAAGGTTTTCGCCACTGATTCCGACACTTTAAGCAGCAGGGGTGGCTCAGGCTCCTGTGGCCCCAGTGAGCCTGGGGATCTACGCCTCCGCTGCGCCTGTCTGTCAGGCCCCTACGTGGGCTGTCAGATTTATTGGCACGAAGTTGTTCACGCCATTTCCTTCCTTCGATATCTGTAGAATCCTTAGTGATGTCATCTCTCTCGTTCCTGTTATTGATAAATTGTCTTCTCTTTTTATTGATCATTCCGTCTAGAGATTTATCAATTTTATTGATCTCCTTAAAAAACGGGTTTTAGGTTTCACTGATTTTTCTCTGTTGCGTTTCTGCTTTCTGTTCCGCGGGTGCCTGCACCACCTCTGTGAAGTCTTGTCTCCTGCTCCTTTGAATCCTCTGCTCCTCTTCCTCTGCTTTCCTGGGAGAAGCTGAGGTCAGCTGGTGGAGCCCTCTCTTCTTCCCAGTCCCTGCCTCTAACCCTGCGTGCCTCAGCCTGGATTCCTGGGGCCTGCTTCAACAGCATCTTGGCCGACTGTTTTCTATTTGATTTCTCCTTTAACTCATGGTTGTTTATCAGTTTGTTTGTATTTTCATTTTTCACAAATATGTTGCTTTGCCTCTAGATATTCGGAGTTCCCCAGGCTGTTTTATGGTTTAGCATAATGTCTATATTGATAAATTATTTGTGAGGAATGGAGATAAATGAGCATCCTGCTGTGGTTGGGTGGGCTGTTCTATTAATATCAACAAGGGCAATAGGTCAACAGTGTAGGTCTAGTCTGATTCTCTGTGTGATTCTTTTAGAAACTACAGGATAAGAATATTGAAACCCCTGATCATAGTATTGATCATTTCTCCTTGCAGAACTACATATTTCTGCCTCATGTATTTTGAAGCTATGTTATTAGGCACATAAATGTTCAGAATTGGTACATCGTGTCCATTTGAGATTTTGTCATTATGAAATGAGTTCTTATCTTCAAACTTATTTCTACACTGCATACGCATCAGCTTTCTTCCCTAAGTGCAGGCTTTCATATCGTTTTCCAACCTTTTGATTTTAATTGTGTTTCATGTTTGAAGTGTCCGTGTGTGTGCTGTGAGTCCTGCTTTGCTCCTCCGTCCTGGTTGGTTTCCTGAGCTGGGGGTGAACCCAGGGCCCCATGGATGCTGAGCAAGCCCTGAGTGAACCCACCGCCACGGAGCCACACTTCTAGGTCTCCTCTTTCTTCCGTCCTGCGTCTTCCTTTTTCTTTTTTCCTTTTGAGACAGGGTCTCCTAGGTGAACAAGCTGGCCTTGAACTTGTGATCCTTGTTCCTCAGTCTCCTGAGTAGCTGAGCTCAGAGGTGTGACCACCACACCTGGCTGAGGCCTTGCTTTCTACCAACCTTTGGGAAGATTCTTGCCCTCTCATCTCTCCTGCACAGGTCCTGCCTCTGTCCCCCACTTGCTGGCTTTTCTGGCGCTCTCTGAATCCAGGGGACACACTGATGATCCTGTCGGCTTTTCCTTGACTCACTCCAGAACTCTGCTGCCATGAAAGTGGCTTAAGTTCTATAGCCCGGGTGGTGACAGGCAGACTCCTGGTCTCCGAAGGCAGCTGTGCTGTAAGCCCTTGTGTGGACATGCATGTGACCCAGCAGATGGGGCTGGACAGCTCTGTGGTGGAGAGCTCGCCCCGGCCCCCCGTGAGGCCTGCGGAGTCTTCCTCCTTCCACCAGACTGTGTGCCATCAGAAGCCTGAGAGGGTCACCACAGAAGTAAAGCGGAGACTGCCCAGGGGTTGATTGGCTCCTCTGCTGACCTAGGACAGAGGATTTAGAATGCTCAAGGCAGAAACAGAAGCCCAGTGAACTCCCGCTGCTGGCGGTTCACGACCATGAGGTGTGGGGGCCCTTAAGTGCTTGGAGCCCCAGTTTCCTCACATTGGCTTTTTACACAGGGGTCCTGTAAGGAACCACTCAGGGCCATAAACCACTTAGAAAGTGTGAAGTAAGACATAAATTCTACGCCAAGCAGGATCGATCCCACCCTTGGCCAGGCCATCACAGCGCGGCCAGATGCATGCGGGTGAGGGGCTTGGAAGTTTTTAGCTGTACATCGATATTCAGGGGCCTTTGTGAGTGTCATTGAATTTTACAAGGAGACTGTCCGCCTGCAGGTCTCTGGCCTCCTTCTTTCAGAGATGGTGAAGATCAAGGTAGAGGGAACTCCTGCAATTCCTAAGTGACTTCAGTCCACACAGCTCTCCCACTAAACACAGGCTGCACCACAAGGAGCCTCCTTCCTGGGAGCAGGTGCCCTGCTCCGCACCTTGCCCTGCAAACCCCCCACCCAGCAAACCCCCTGTCCCACTCCAGCAGGGCCTGGCCCCCGTGCTCTGGGAGGAGTGTCCTTTCTGGACGAGTTGCTCCCCCTGTGCTTCGGGTGCTTGGTGGCATGCGGCCACCTCTCCCCAGCAATGGCTTACGACTGCGGAGTCTTCCTCCTTCCACCAGACTGTGTGCCATCAGAGCGTGACGGGGTCGAGGCTGAGCTCCGGTGGGCACACCATAGCTGCTGGATCTTGAGAGCCGAGTGAACAGATGAATGAACAGATGCAGACGAGGGCTTGGGGACGGCAGAGGATGCAGGATGACCGTGTGAGATGTCTGAGGGCTCACTACTTGTGGTTTGACACTGTGGCGCTGTAAGCTGAGCTGAAACGTGCAAGTCTCGGGGTGTGACTTAAAGGGGCTCAGCTGAGTGTTGGCCTGGGCTGGCAGCCAGGGCTGTGAACATGACGTTGTCTGTTCTGGGGTCCCAGGGAGGACCAACACGTCAGCCTGGCTGTCCCCAGAACCCAGGGTGGACAGCAGGCTGTGCACACTCGGTTGTGTTTACTGCTTGCCTCGTCCTTGGTGTATGCTCTTGTGGATGGTCCCTCTTCCTCAGCTGCAGTTCACACCAGGACTGTCACCACTCCGCATGCTCCAGGGAGACAGCTCACCAGCTTCAGTGCAGCCTGAGTTTGAGTTTGCACACTGGTCTCCTCACTGGGCGGGAGCAGCTTGAGGCCTTGTTTTTCCTGTGTCTGATGAGAAGCTTGACACCAAACAGGCCCTCCATGAACAGCCTCTAATGGTAAAGAAGCAAGTGCATGAAAGAAACAATGAATAAATTCTTTGCAAGGGCAGCTCTGCTGTAGTACGGAGAGGACCTGGGCTGACTTCAGGTCAGACTCCAAAGCCAAGGCCCTACATATCAGAAGCAAATCCTACCTACAATGATCAGATTGTAAAATGCTAGGCATTTCCAATCCACTGCTACAGGCACACAGTTAGGTCAGCAGCAGACAACTTGTCGGAATATCTGCAAATTGTGGGTGTTTCTACGGGTTACTGTGGCACCCCCTTGTAATCACTTAGAATCACGTGTCCTAACGTGACAACGACAGGCGGGGCTAGTCTCCTTAAGAACTCTGTTTGTCCAGATGAAATCTATGGGATGTGGGAAAGCTTCTAGGATTGGATGAGCTGAGCCGTGTCGTGGGCTGGCTTCGTCTTGCAGCTGCGGTGACTGCTCACCAGCACACTGTTAGCCACGTCTGTTAACGTTTGTCATGTCACATGTATTTACATGGCATTTATTATATGTCACTATTATATGTCCCTGACATGTGTTCACAGTGTCATGTATTGTATCATACTACTTCTTTCCACCTAAAGACTGGACAGAGAAGAGGAGAGGAAATAAACCCACACCTGTCTTACCAGGAGCAGAGCCACCATACAGTCAGGAGAGGAACCATCTGGTCTTCTTGTGGTGCAGGGAATTCAGCAAGCCGTCCACGGCTGTGACGTAAACGCTCTCGCTGCGCACCCGGGCCTTCCCCAGATTGTGGGAAGCGTGGTTCCAGTATCTCAGTCTTCCTGATGGCCAGCAGACCCAGGGCGGTTTTGTAAATGGCTTTATCAGAACCTGGCTGTGCTCACCACGACCCTCCGTGCCGCTTCTACAGCCCAGGCACACAGCACAGGCCACATGGTCTGCTGAGCCTTCACGTCCAGTACCTGGAGCCTCCAGGAGACATTAGTTGGGCCCACTTTAGAGAACAAAGTCCATCCACAGGACTGCTTTCCCTGTGAGCCAGGAAATGGCTGAGGAAAGAGCTGCCGCACTGACCTTGCTGGGTGACAGAGCCTAGGGACAGCAAGGAGGGGACGGTGGGACGAGCTAGTCGGGCAGCCGGGCCCCTGCCCTTCCTAACGCGGCCGTGCGCGCAGTCATTTCAGTGTGCCCCTGCCCTGTCACCCACTGTGTTTTCATTGAGGGCTGGTGTCTGGGTCAAGAAAACCACAGCCACAGGGTTGCCTGTGCCTCGTGTGGAGTCTCCTGCAACGGGAATCACTGGGGCTTTCTCCAGGCATCTGGACAGACATCTGCTCCAGTGGGGTGCCCACCTTCTGCTCTGCCAGATCAGCCTGGGAGCCACAGGAGTGGGTTTGCCTGCAGGGCAGAAGGGATAGAGGGTGGGCAGCATCAGGGGCAGAGCCCACCTGGAGGACACGGCATAGAGAGGGAGGGCAGTGGATGGACCCATGCACAGGTGGCACCTACAGCAGCCCCACCTCCTCCCGGATGGCGGTCTGGGAAAGGCGGGAGGTGCTCAGAGTCCCATTGCCGCATGGTCAGAGACCTAGAGCTGTGCCCAGGGCACAGGGATACCAGGGCTGGAAGGAGGGTGAGGGGTTGGCATGAACATGGAGGGGAAGGGCAGGGACAGCTCAGAGCCTCCTTGGAGAGGCATGGTCTTCATGCATGTGGCCAGGTCTGCCTCCTGCCATGGCCTCCTTGAGGACACCCCATAGCAGCCCTCAGCATGTCTGGGAGTCCTCAGGTGTGGAACTCAGACACATGTCACCCACTTTGAGGTAAACAGGGCCTCAGAACACCTGAAGCAGCTGGGCACGTGGTCCAATGCAGTGTCCCCTGAAGAGTGTTCAGGGGCAAGTGACCTCAGGTCCCCCAAACGCCTCAATGCACAGAAATCAGCCAACTGAGAACTGGGAACCAGTCTCCAGGCAGGGCCAGGATCTGCCCTGTGCTATGTTTCCTGGGCTGATACCACGGGCCCAGCCGGAAGCCCTCTGTAGGGAGGGTCTGGGGGCCTTGCCAGGGGCCATTCTGGGAGTGACCCAAACACTTCCTCCCCTCCTCCAGTTTCATCTTCCAGCAGAGTGATCCTGGTTTTGTTTTCTCCTTGCAGCTTTGCTTGGCTGCTCTTTCCCTCCACGTGGGATGGCCATCTGGGGGTCTGGTAAAATGTAGCCGAGAGCCTGGCTACTGGACGGCAGCTTCCCCTCTTTGAAGGAAACCTGGGCCTGGGAGCCAGAGAGCACCTGGCGAGCAGAGCAGGTTCTCTCTGAGTACTGAAGCCATCCTTCCACCTGGCTGTGGCTCCTGGCCTCTAGCAGGACAGGAGAGCCCAGGCTTCGCCCTGGACCAGGTGGTGGCCAGCCAGCCTTTGCAGCCACTTCTCAGCATGGAATTCTGGTCAAGTCTGGTCACTTGTTGTCATTAGTTGATTAAAAAATAAAGCCTAATGCTGGTTACTCTTAAGGAGCATAGGTAAGAACTCTCGCACAGCTCTCTCAGGGTAACCGGTAATCACATGTCACAGTGATCTCTGAATGATCTCTGAGAGATGCAAGCATGTTGCTGTTATCAGAGAGAGGTATTGGCTACGAGTAATCACACTTCACACACCCTTGAGTTGGCTGCAGTCATGGCCAGGTCCCCAGAGAGTGTTTTGCAGATGTAGAAATTGGAGACCTGAGCATACAACCCCTGAAGGGTCTGGTGGACAACAAGGTGAGCGAGTCCTGGGGACCAAAGCCTTGGCTCTCATGTTTGGGTCCTGGGCGTGTGTGAGTGAGGATGCCCGTGAGTGTGCACACAGACGTATCCACACATGGTGTCAGCTTGGGAGTGCGTGTGGGTGTGTCTCCACTGCCCAAGTGCCCCTTCCACTTACTTTGTCCACTCTACAATAAAAGGCCCAAATGACTCGGGCTTGCTGAGGACCCCGATCTGAAGGGGCTCCGTCGCTCGAGCACGGCCCGCTCCTTCCTCGGGCTCCGACAGCTTGCGGGGTGGGCATGGTTAACAAGCCCTACAGCTGGCAGATCTGTGAAGACATAATTGCACATGAGTGGCGGGGGAGCTGGGGAACCAAGGAAGAAATAAAATAGATAACAAGCGAAGGGAAGGAGTAGCACTGTAAACAAGCAGCATATTTCCCCTCCGCAGAGCGAGCCGTGGCTGGAGGCGGTGTCTGTGTGCAACTCCACTCCCAATCCATATCGCAAACAGCTTCCAGATGCTTCCAGCCCCAACCTACTCGGGAATCCTGCCCTTCACAGATGCCTCTCCATGAGGGGGGTCTGTCTATAAGTAAAATGGGGTGGATCTTACTAATCATTCATTTCCAATCTTCCTGACGGAGACTTTTATTAATAAACTCGTTTCATCTGTCTCCTTGATTAGGAAGAGCTTAATCGCTTAGTCATGTGAAGGGAGGAGAGAAGGCCGGGGTGGCTTGCAGTTGTTGGGGGTGTGTTTGTGTTTCCTGCTCTTTGTTGACATGCTGGAGTGGAAGGAAACACATGCAAATGCAGAACAGCGCAGGCCTAAGTGGTTCCAGTCCAGCGTGGGCAGCCGCAGGAGCATAAAAGGGAGCCCTGGCTCACTGCCCTGGGGGCAGAGGACCCCTGCTCCTGCTCTGACTGGGCCCCGCCTGTCTGGGGAGCAGAAAGGGGGCCCCGGCTGGTGGCTCCTCGGCGCAGGGTCTCCAGCAGGGCCCGTCCACCTGAGGCCCAGCTGGGGAGGTCTCTGCAGGCCTGCCTCTCATCCAGGCTCTGTGCGTCAAGCAGAGCAGGAGGAAGGCTTCAGGTGCCCTCAGGTCTGCTCTCCCTGCCTTTTCCAGGGCCCCTGTTCTCCAGCACAGCAGGGCTGACGTGGAGCTTGTGAAACGGGAAGGGAGAGACCATGGCGCTGACTCTCTACTGCGAACTGAGCCGCCTTGTCTGTGCTGTCCCCTCGGGGGACACCGCTCACCTTTCTCTGGGTGGCTACCTTCTCTTCTCATGCCCTGATCCCAGCTTCCGCCCTGCACACTCGGCAGCTGGCACCGCCTGGTTCCAAGCTCAGAGGAGGACTCCTGGCTTCTCGTCTCTCGGCCTGGGCTCCCTCCTGCCGTCAGGCTCTGGGGAGAGCCTGCTGGCCCTCCTCCTCATCCCGGCCTGCCCCCAGTTTCTCTCTCTCCCAGCTCCCTCCCTCTTCCAAGCCAGCACCAGCCCAGGACTCCAGGCCTCCCCATGCAGAGCTGACCTCTGACCTCTCAGTAGCCCGGAGAGTTGAAGCAAGTAAACTTGGTCCCCACCCCGTGTCTCTCCATTCCAGAGGAGACTGTTGTAACACAGAGACCCCCAGCCTCCCCTTCCTGGGGCTGCTCATGCCCAGACAGCCATGCTGCAGGTGGGCCTCACAGCTGGCAGGTCCCGGCCACTTGGGCCACCTCTGCAGGCCTGGCCTTCACTCCCGCTCACTCTGCAGCAGAGCACTCTTCACCTCCGTGCTGGGCCAGGCACACCCTCCTCTCCCGACCCGCTGTGCCACAGGGCCCCCTTGGGCCTCCCTGGTGCTTGAGTGTGACCCGCCCTCTGCAGCCTGCATGCCTGCTCTCAGGGCCTCACCCTGCATTCCTTCACTCTCACAGGCTGAGCCAGGCCCTGTGCCGAGTGGCAGAGCCTCTGCACAGTGCATGGAACTTGGAAATGAATATTTGTTCACAATTTTCCCTGACAACTCTGGGTGTCGATGGGGTGGTCGCTGCCTTGCTGGGTGGAGGTGTAAGGCCAGGCCCAGCCTGGGCCTCCTCAGGGTCATGGCCCTCCTCGCTCTGTGCTGCTGTTCACCCTCCAGGCTCAGGCCTGGGCACCCTCCTGCCTGGCTGAAGAACAGAGCTGCCGTCAGCAGACAGCTTCATCTTTCAGAGCTAGTCTCCACCCCACCGTCTTTCTGTTAATGAATTCCTGTATCATCTGGTTGCAGTGTTTAAATAGTGTCCCCCAAAACTCATTCCCGGCACCTCACAGTGCGACTGCATTTGGAATAGTGTCTTCACAGTCAGGGTCATGTTCATACGCGGCCACACTGGATTTGGTTGGACCCTGATCCAACAACTGGTGTCCTTACAAGAAGAGAGATTTGAACAAAGAGGCAAATGTCATGCAAAGACAGACAATAGAGGCCAAGGCCACAGGAGACAGGTGGCTCAGACTCATGTCCACCTGCCAAGTGTCGCAGGAGCCTGCAGACCCTGGAAGGTGCCAGAAAGCCCCCTCCCCTGGAGCCGGCAGAAGAAGCAGGGGCTAGACCTTGATTTTGAACTCCTAGCCTACAAGAGAGGAGCCCTGCTGTCTCAAGCCCTGGGTTTGGAGCACCTTGCTGCTACAGCCTTAGAGAGTTAACACAATTCAATTACCTCAGGTGGTGACTTAATTACCACTTCTGAGGCTCTTTCCACAGCATAGATATCTTTTTTTACATCCCCAACTCATCTCAAATCCACGCTCCAAATCCCAGCAGGAACTACTGAGGTCAGTGCTGTTGGACATGGAGACGGAGTGCCCAGGTCTGGTCAGTGTCTGAGATCTGCAGGCTTCTGGTGAAGCTGTGCATTTCTGCTGGCCCTGGAGCAGAGGGGCACCCAGGTCCAGGCCCTCAGGGAGCCAGGAGCCACCTCGTCCCACAGCTGGGGTGGACAGGTGTTGGCCGATCGTTCCTGCAACGCTGACTCGGCCGTATGAGGACATGCGGGGCTCTGGAGGAGCACCTGCGATCTCTTCTTTGGGATGGCTGATTTTGGGAAACTCACATTTTGCTCTTGCCTTGGATCACAGAAGTCCTGAGGTAAACCGACCACTCGTGGAGAGGACCGTGTCTTCTCCCAGGTGAGCATCAGTTTCCCATCCTTCCTGGGGGCTTCCCCTCCCTCCCTTGTCCAGGTGCATTTTAGAAGGTCAGTGAAACCCTTGCAGGAGGAGGTGGGCTATGAGCACAGATCTCAAAGGCTACAAGCAAGGACTCAGAAGCAGTGAAGACCCGGCTGCACAGATTGACTCTGGAGGCCCTTCAGACCCAGGGCTCAGGGCAGAGCATGCGTGGTGCCCGGTGTGATGCCGCAGTGGCAAGAGCCAACAGTGAGCAGAGAGGAGACGTCCTTGGGGGACGCGGGCCTGGCAACAGCGGGGCCTGCGTGGTCGTGCGTGGAGGCTGAGGCGGTGGAGGTGAGGGCCTGGGCTGGGCAGGCCCCTCGGGTTCTCTGTTTGGAGGAGGTCTGGAGGGCGGCATCCTTGTGGGGAATCTTCTGGACCCCTGGAGTGGGCAGCCTTCCCAGCAGGCTGCCAGGGGCTGCTGCCCTGCAAGCCCAGGGCTTCTGCTAAGCCAACCAAAGAGATGAGGCCCGGCCATCCCCTGGCTGCCCAGGTCTGCCTTTGAATCTTGATCTGTCACTTCTTATTTCCCACAAAAAGTCACAGATAAAAGAGAAACAAGCAAGGTAAAATAAGCTAAAAAAATTACTCAATAAAAAGGCAAAGATAAAGTAGTAAAAATAAGTGGCCGCAGCACAAACAGAAATGCCCAGCCAGGCAAAACTATCAGAGAAGGCCAGGCAGGGTCTCCAGTCCAGATGAGAAGCAGATAAAGCTGTAAAGCATGTCCTTGTGGTGCGTCTGAGTTCCTGGAACTGGGCTGCAGGCAGGTCACAGGTGAAGGTCTCCAGAGGTGGATGTCCCACAGGGTCCTTTCGTCCCGCTGATATGGTGAGCAGCTTGTGCTGACCACTGTTAAGTGGCGAAGGGGCGGCAAGCCCCAGCCAGAAGTCCCGCTGCGTCCCCACATCTGGACCCCTCTGGAAAGCAGAGAGAGAGCAGGCCTTGGGCTTGATTCCTTCCCTCTGTCAACCCCAGAGCTTCCTGGGTGGCTCTGGAAGGCAGAGGGCTCTGAACTTCTGGGATTCAACAGTGTGTTGTCAGAAATCATTCTGCTTCCTCTCACCTGGCCCCGGCTTGAACTCAAGCAGGTAACGTCTTTTGCTTCAATCATTTTATCTGTCACAGTGGACTATTACAGAGACTTACATCAAAACGTTTCTGGGACAATGGAATGAAAGTCATGACTTCATAACCAACTCTTGCAAGACACTAACACAAGGCCACACCGAGTGAATAACGGGGGATTCCGTGCACTGAAGTATCCCCCGCGCAGAAAACGCTGAGGGGAATGTGGTGGGTGACAGAAGGAAAAGGCTTTCAGGGGAGTCCCTTGGAACCTCGACTCACCATCGAGTCGAGATGGGACCTCTTGGAGCCTCAGCTTCCACATGGTCAGTGAAGACCTCAGAGCACCTGCTGGACAAAGTCCACGGCAGGCACCTGCCAGGAACTCAGAGCTCATCCAGGCTCCCTGCTCTCTGCAAACCCTCCCCAGAGCAGTGTGGGGGGGATCGCTCACCAGCCGCGGGTCCCCCAGAGCTTTCCCCTGTTTTTAAAATATAGAGTTCTACATAAACCACAACATCCATCTTTGGAGTTGCAGCTCAAACACTCAAAGTGTTGCATGCTTGCAGAATTGCGTCTGGACTGAGGTGTGAGTGTGTGTGAGTGTGTGTGTGTGTGTGTGTGTGTGTGATGTAAAAGTGAACAGAATGTGCCTAACCTGAAATACTTCTCTTCTTGGGAGTCTGTAACTATGATTGAAACCCCAGGCCCCTGCTATGACCCAGAGTTAAGTGGCTGACACTGTCATGAAGTGTCTCCAACCTCAAGAGGCATGTGGCCTGGGGAGGGGACTGCAGACAGACACCTATGTGCCCTTGTATGAATGCAACAACAGATGTCACCAGTGAGCTCTTGGAAGGGTTCCAGAGAAGGACATCCTGAATTAGACAGAAGGAAAAGCAGCGTGAGTGGAGGGCAGGGTGTTCTTTCTAATCAATTGTCTGTCCACGTGCCTGGGCCAGGGGTGTCCAGGTAGCTGGTGAAGCTTTGCCCTGGGTGGGTCTGTGAGGTGTTTCTAAAGAGGGCGGCAGTGAGCGAGTGGACCAAGGAGAGCCTCTCCCGCCCAGCCCCAGTCCTCCAGGGTGGAGTCACAGGGTCAGAGCTCCAGGTTTGCTCTTGGTCTGCCCTGCAGGGACACCCTCCGACCTTCGGGCTCAGGTGGACGTGGCGGCCCTCTCCCCTGGGTCTCTGCCGTGCAGACATGTTGCTCCCTCTGCCTCCACATCATGCAGCTGGCCCCGGTAGTGGAGCTCTGCCTGTCCTGGGCCCACAGGTTGCTTCTGTGGAGAACGCTGGCCACTGCCCCAGGTCAGGGGAAGCGGGCGCAGGAGGTGGAGAGGGGACACACTCCTGGGACACAGGGCCAAGTCTGTATGCGAGACCCTGAATTCACGTGTGAACTCCAGCCCCAGGGGAGGCGCTGGGAGTTGAGGCTCTGGGGGAGATGAGGGTGTGGAGCCCACCATGGGAGAATGCATCATCCAGGAGAGGCAGCAGGACACATCCTCCTGCATCTGCACAGGTGAAAGGCCACCGCGCGGGCACTCGGGGCAGCTGAGTGCCAGAGCCCAGCCCTGAGGGCCCTCGTTTTAAACTTCCTGCCTGGAGACCTGGGAGGACTAGCCTAGTTCACAAGCAGCCCAGCCGTGGAGCTCCATTAGGGCAGCCCGCACAGGCGGAGCTGGAGATGAAGCCTGCACAGGCGGAGGGCAGGGGCCCGGGTGAAGTCCAGGTGGAGCACAGGACCCTCCCCTCTGAGCCAGGAGGGCATGGAGGGCCTCCATGGGGGTTGCCAGTCTACCAGCTGCGAGTGAAGCACAGGGTGGAGCGGGCAGCACGAGCCCCAGAAGGGTCTGCAGGGGCCTGGACAGGCCAGTGGGAAGGGGACAGAGGGGAGGGGAGGGCAGGAGGGAGCTTAGGAGGGAGGAAACCTGGGAGGGAGTACACTGGAGGAGATGCAGGCATTTTGGCAGCCCCAGTGTGCTGGGCGGCCTCCTCTGAGTGGGGAGGAGGCAGGTGTGGGTGCCAACACCAGTGCCCAGCGGCAGGGCCCTGAGCGGGAAGAGTCAGCTCAGGTCCCTGCTCAAGCTGTGGGACTCGGACACAGACATGCGTCTGTGGGTGCCTCTACAAAAGGGGACCAAAGAACTGCGCCTCTCCCTCTTTGATTTTTGAGAGTTCCGACGTGGAAGTGGACGCTCTCCACCTGGGAAGAGCCTGAGGGCCGTGTGCCGTCCACCGTCCTGGGTCTCTTCCTCTGCCCTGGGCTACACCTCGGCCTACCCCCCTGGGAGCCCCTCTTGGTTTGCAGCACTTCCAACCATGGGGGACCTGGTGACGCGTCCTGTGCTGGGTCCCTCCTCAAAACAGAGCCGGAGGCCTCCTGCCCATCTCCCGCCTGCTCAACGGAGTCTGAATCGCAGGTCTCCTCAGGCACCCAAGCAGGCCGTTCCTCTGAAGTGCCCATTCTCCTGCTCGAGGCACTTCTCTGCGGTCCCCTGCTCCTGAGGCTGGGGCCACTGCTGTCAGGAGCCTTCCCGGCCCCGGTGTCCCAGCCAGGGCTCCCACCTCTGCTGCCTGGGCTCTGTCCTCTCAAGGACAGGAGCCCTCAGAAGAATCCACAGGAAGGGCTTGCAGCCCAGGAATATTTTCCGTGAGTAGATACTTTTAAATCATGCGTCCCAGCCACCTGAGCCCCACCTCATAATCGCTTCCACTTGTGTCAAGGACACCTTCCAGTTGTTGCTGTTCTCTCTCATGGAAACATAGGGTTGACGGTGGAGACTAAGACATTTGCCCATTTGAAGAAGAAAGCCCTCAGTGTCCACTCACCTGTGAATGGGGTTTGGGCTGCCCTTGCCTCCACAGTGGTCCACTCAGAAGCCAGACTGAGCTGAGTGCATATCAAAAGCCACAAGTGGAAACTGGGGACATCTGTACCAGATGGCCCCAGCACAGAGCCACCATGAAAGGCTATTCAGAACAGTTAACTCTGATTCATGCTAAGCAGAAGTAAACAATCGCCCATTCAAGTGGGAATTAGTTCCACTATCTTTATCAGAGTCATCAAAACAAAGTTCTCAGAGTTGGGAGTTGGGATACCTCCTCCTGGCCCTTCCAGCCAGGCCCACAGGCTCACGAGTGGCTTTGTCCCTAGCCCAGGCCCAGATAACTTGACATTGGCATTACTAATTACTCTCTTCCAAACATGTTGTTGACACTTGGGGTGGCTTTGAGTGGACCTCTAAGTGGCTCTCCAGCCCTCAGCAGGCCCATGTCACCAGCTGCACACGGGGTTCCCATCATCACGGGCTTCTCTGCGTACAGAGGGGCAGACAGAGGGGAATAGCCCTGCTGCCCACCCTCTCCCCTCCACTGGGGAGCTGCGGGCACCCTGAGCCACACAGCAACAGGAACCTGCCTTCCCTGTGCAGCCTCCAAGGCTCCCTCCTGACTCTCCCCTACCCCCAGGCCCAGTGGGGACGCTGCAGCCCTCTTCTCCCTAACGCTCCTGGATAATGAGGTGCTTTGGCCAAGCAGCCACTCTGCTTTGTCCTGGTACTCACCACAAGACTCAGGTTTGAACGGTCTGAAAATTCAGATGAGCTTGGTCAATGCAAACCAGTGCATAATTAATTAAATGGCTGGATTTACACGGCTCCTCTCCTCTTCAGAGTTCAATGCTCAGGAAAAAAGGAGCTTGGATGTGTAGCAACCAGCATCACAAATTTGAATAAATGGGCATTAGTGGAAGGGGAGGAAGGGTCGGAAGCGGTAGGCACTGAGCGGCGGGGCCCCTGCTCTGCTGCAGCTGACAGCCAGTGCCAGTCCTCTGCCAGGCTGGCCGCTCCAGGGATGGGGCTGGTGAAGAATCCCTCCACCTAGACCAAACTGCCTTGGCTGCAGAAGGCAGCCCCCAGCGCACGCCCTGACTTCATCTGTTTTCTAGGCCTGTTCATAATCTGTATTTTTGCCCTGCTTAATGCATTCTTCCCCACCATTGCCAGATCTCCAGTGGTGACACAGTGAATAACAGGAGGACAGGGACAAACCCAGCATTAGATGGCAATTACCAACAAGACACACTCTCCAAGCACGGCCGTGGAGGCTGCCCTCCTTTCTCCCCATCCTCAGCCCTGCAGATGCTTTCTCTGACTCGCTTCTGTCCTACAAGCCCCCATTGCACTCAGGAGGCTCACATGCCCCATCAACACACCTCTCCGGGTCCCAGTGGATGACCTCTTTGTGCCAGTGACACAGGACTGCTGTGGTGCCTGGCAGGAGCTGGCTACAGTCTCCCTCCCTCTCACCGCCAGACTGGAAGCTCGTCCAGAGCCCGACCCCTGGACCTGCACTTCCTAGGAGCTTGGTGAAGGCTCTTGGAGGACATGGTTCCTGCTACCCTCCTGCCTCAGTTTGGTGCCAGAAGATCTGCTTCACTTGTCTTTCCATTTCTGTCCCTTTAAATTAAGGTGGCCATTGCCACCTCCCAAGACAGAAGTAGGCAAGGCCTGCTCCCCCAAAACACGTTTTCTAAAGGTTAGGCTGCTAAACGTCGACTCTGTGAAATGACCTGACCAGTTACGTCTCACGGCGTACTCTCAAAGTACTTAAGAAGCTCCTTGAAGACTAGACAGAGTTCAAAACTGCTAAGTCACTGTGACTTTCCTGAATTTGGGTATTCATTATCTGTCCCGCTGAGTGGAAAAAACTCGTTCTAATGCTGGCAAGAAGGAGACTCATATTCTATTCAGTCACTAATGAGATGTGGATGTGACAGTTTTTACAACTTTCATCGTTGTTACCTCTGCTAACAGTCCTGGGCCACTCCCAGGACCTTTTTAGAAGAAATCAGGAAAAAAGAGGCAGAAATTTTAGGTATAAATCAAGGTAGGCCAAGAAAGCAAACAGCCTCGATAGGACCTGTACCCTGACCAGTGCTCCCACTGACCAGTGTCCCTCACAGCAGGACTGCAAGGGCTTCCGTCTAAAGGAGCTGATTCTTAATTAGATGCAAATTATGCTGTTTGCTATATTATGCTTAATTAAAGAAGGAGCAAGTGGTGACAACTGGCAGGACTGTCCTGTGGCACCTGCTATGGGCTAAGAAGGGGTGTGAAGGCAGCACCCGACTTTGAAAGGGCACTGACTACACAGGGTGTGTTCCTCTCTTCAGGCCCACTTCCTTAAGCCAGCAGAGCTGGAATGGCTTCTTGAGGCTGTGAACCTTCCCTTAACTACACGGGGCCTGTGCAGGTACCTCCTGACCTTCTGGAGGGGGACAATCACAGCATCTTCATGATTAACTGTCATCACATTTGCCAACAAACCGAAGAAGATTCTTTGTCTCTTATCAGATATCAAATTGCCTGATTTCAGTGCCCCACTATATAAAAACCTTAAGTGTTACATATTTTAATATTATTTTCAGTATGATTTATTATTCAAAAGAAAACTGTACTGTAAAATCATGAGCAATGAGTTATGGTAATTGGAAAGTATCTGTATTCATATAAATAAAGGGCATTTACTTTACAACCGAGGGAAGCAGGTGGGCGGTACCTGTTTTCTAGCTGAAGGGAAGCCTTGCATGTGACCTGCACACACACCCCTACCTGGTGCACCTGGGTACTTATCAAGACTGTGTCTTCTCAAAAGCGACATCTACACCATCAAGGTAACAAAATAATTTGAAAATCGTTATGCTATACATGAACTGTGTGATTTCACAGTGCTGTACAGGGTGTATGAGAAGTCACAGACGTAAGTGTGCATATTTAGCAATCAGAAGAAGAAAGAAAACAAAACAGCTAAGAGTAGGGAAGATGAACCACTCTGGAGAACATTATGGGAAACAAATGTGACCAATGGTAGCACATAATGTTTTGCACTTAAGAATCAAATGATATGCAAAAACCCACTCCCTTCATTTAAAATAAATGTTGTAATATGTCATTTTAAAAGAGTTGCCCTTACCTAACAAAGACAGGATGGGGGAAGAGATTGCTGAAATCACTGCATTCCATACCACATTTCCAGTCTATGTAGGGTCAGACAGGGCTACTGAGTCACACCCATGTGCTTGTTGCTATGGGGCCACGCAGACTTCAGACAAGGGCCATGCCCAGCTAAACGCTCTCCAGGAGCAGGAGAGGGTGTGGAATCCCTCTTTCTACTTAGCTACTATTATCAACCTAATGACATGTTTTCCTAAGTTAGGTTTTATACCATATTTTGTTTTATCATTATATTAATGTAACACAAAGAATGTGGATAATCTAATTCATGGCTTGTTACATTAGTGAGATGCTCATTTTAAGTAATCTGAAGTCATGGAAGCTATTTCATTATACTCTTTTAATCAACAGAGCTTGAATTCTTATCAGTGCATTTTGCATTATGATGGAAGACATTGATTAAGTTGTGCCTAATGGATTATCAGATATTATCTTCTGAGCAATTTGTAAAGAATTAAGTTAATAATTTTCCAATCTTAAGGTCCAGAAAATTTGGTTTCTTTAATAGGGCATGATTTATTACTTGTAAAATGATTAGTTGAGATGGTGAATGGCAATTAAGTTTAGGGAAGTAGCTTGGCCACCTAAGAGAACAAACACACAAGACCGAATACTATCCATGAAAAATGTCTCCCAGTCAGTGTTTTTATTGCTATTAAATAAATGTGCTCCCAGTGAGACAACAGGCAGCCGGCTTTCCAGAAAGACACTGCTGCTAAAAGCCACCAAGAAACATGTGTGTAACCTGTGAGCATTTCAAAATGACTTATTAGGGCATCTAATGAGGTGATAAATAATATTAAATAGACACAGGCCTCTTCCTGGATTAGTAGAGCAACAGAATCAACTAATCTAATGCACTTAAAAGAAATAGAAAGAAAGCCTAAAGCCCTATTGAAGAAAAAATATCATCAAACTATGCCAGGTAGGACCTCACAGCAGAAGTGTTAAGACACTTTTTAATTGTGGCAGGGAAATTCGAAATTTTTAAAATGGGAACTATAATGCATTTCTCAGATCTACAAAGATTCAATCTACTTTTAATGTCAACTATTGCTTTTTTCCCAATTACTTTCTTTTCCCCTTAATCCTGCCTCATTTCTTCTAAAATTATCTCTGCATTATTGCCTCCTGAAAATATAGGAACAATCTTTGTATATGTGCAGAGTTTCTTGTCCTGTTGTTCTTTCTAACTGAATGCTTCGTTATTTCTACCCTCAGTCCACTCCGGCTCATGGCCAGCCTGACCGTTGACTTTGGAATAGCTGACCATCGTGACGTTAAGGACTGGCCACACTCCCTGTGACCAAGCTCGTGAAGATCAGTGATAGAGTTACGTGGGCTGGGAATAACTGAGGAAAATTAAGGCATCCAGACCTTCTGTGAGAAGATCAGCCTCTAGGTCTGAGTGGCTCACTGTGTATGGGTCCGTCTTCTGGACAATCCAATGTTCTATTTTCCATCTGCATAGTGATTACTTACTTTGAGATTTGAATATTCTGTGAAAGTAAAAACTGGCTTTGTTGAAGCTCATGTGTCAGTTCTCCATGTGTTTTTGTGTAGTTGGTGCTTATATTGGAGAATTTATTAAAAAAAGAAAAGAGAGTGGATAGAGGGAGTTTCTTCCTGGAAAGTGTGATTACTCTGGCAGCGATTCTGTGCTAAACATCTGAACCACTCTGAGCAGAGACAGCTGCATTTGGGTAAATACATCAAATATACAGAAATATATAAAACTTAATCATGTCATTTATAGTGTGGCTGTTAAGCTGCAAATTGCATTGGAAAACGTTAAAAAAAAATAAGGGAGTCACCTCTACAATCTGCCCACACAGCTCTTTTACATTAAGCTGGAAACTAATTCTGCCTTAGCGTGAAATGGATTGGATGTGGTCGGCGACCGGCACTTGAGCGTTACTTAGTTCTTACCCATGGCTCGAATAGCTTCCAGGAAGCACCAGCCTCAGATCTGGAGCTGGGGGGAGAACTGGCTTCTGCAGTGCACTGGTACAAGGGAGACCCCCACCCTGGTGATCTGGAACCTGGGAGAGACCCCAGAGTAGACACTTGGTGTACAGGTAGGTGATGCATGAGGTCGCCACCCCAACGTAGAACACACATCCCCCGGTCACGTGACCTTCTTCCTGAATCCCCAGGCTTGGCAGCAGAGTGACGGGCTAGCTCTCCTGTTCCCCCATGAACAGCTAGGTTAGCTACCTGTAGCCACATTCACATGGCCAGCAGCACAGGACACTCGTCCAATAGCTGTGAATTCTCCCACCAATGTGAGTGTTCTTCTCACACCCTTGACCTCCCTGATCCACTGCCTCTTCTTCCTGCAGCAGAACCAGGTGTCAGGGTCCCTCAACCAGGAGGAAGCCCAGGCAGTGCAGAGGAAGAGGGGGCACCCCTCAGACGTTCCCATCCAGAAACCTGTCTGCCAATGAGACACTGCGTCTCGGTCAAGTCTGTGACTTTGACAGTTGGGAAAGAGTTGTCTCTCTCTAGCTGGCAATAAATTTATTTCATGTCTGTGGGACCATGTTTGAAGACCACAACACTAGTATGGGTCTGTAGGTCAAACCTAGCCAACGTTTTAGGTCCTATAAGGCTGAATCCAAGACGATTTTACTTTCACTAAGTGTAAATTTGAAAATTGATTATTTCCTAATGCAAGGATGTAACAAGTACCCATCTGCCTCTGCTATGACAGGGGCTCACGTTTTGTGGTCTTGATTGCCAGGTGTGTCTGCATGCTGGGAGGTGACAATCCTTTTGCTCCTAGGGCAGCACTAAGGAGACCCGTGCTTCACACTTAACTGACCTGGACTAAGATCCAGGAAGGCTGAGGACAGGCCTGCTTTGGTGCAGACAGGGGTGGGGCAGAAAGAGGCCACGTAGCATCTCCTAGTGGCCACTGCTGCTGTACACTATCATCTCCAGGTCACACTCCAAGTGTGACTGGTGCCCCATCCAAAAGTCTTGTGCCACCTGGAACCAAGAGCATGCCCTGGGAAATGGGCGATCCAGGCGTGCCCACCAAAACCTGTCACAGCACTGTACCTTTTGGGCCAAACTCAGTTCACATGTCTGAGTACTGAGGATCCGTAGGTCTCCCCACAAAAATTGTGGACTGACTCGGCTTCTGTAAACGCCCACTCCCCTGAAATGTCAGGCCGTGGAGGGCCACCCAGGTGTGCTCCATGAGGTACTCGTGGCAACTGCCCTATGAGTTGGGAAAGAGCCTCCCTTTGTGCCCCACAATCAAGTCAGGGTCCTCAAAGTCTCTGTGGTTCTCCTTGGCCCAGCTGCCAGGACTTCACCACTGACATCCAGTGCCACTGGAACAGAAATGTCCCCAAAGTGCTGGGGCAGACAGTGGGAACAACAACAAAAGCCCCCGACCCGAGCTGCAAACACAAACAGCGCCCACCATGCAGAAATCGCCTTGGCGTGCGGGTCCTTGGTGATTTCATTTGTAAGTAATGTTTTGATTGTCACAGATTATATGTTGCTCTCCTCCCCTGACATTTGTTGTACAGCGGGATTGATTTTTGTGCTCCAGTATGAAAAGGTCACTTTGATCAATGCAGTGTAATTGGCACTAAATTAGGATCATATCAGGTTATTTTGCTATTTAATGATGAAATATTAAAGAAAAGCATGGGTAGATTGCAGGCACTAACATGCACTTTAAACCTGCTGTAATGACGCTTTATTTTCTAAGAAAAATGGAGAGAAAAACAACTAAAGTGCCGAAAATGACTGTGATGTATTGGAAGAGTGGCCCGGAATTATATATTTTCATTCGAGATAGACTGAAAGCCCCAGACACAAAACACCAAGCCCAGCAGTCAGTCCTGCTCGGCTGCACAGAGAGAAGCCTTATAAGGAAGCCTATTGATGGCCGCGCTCATTACCTGCTAGTTAGAAGTGTTAAGCCTTTTCATTCTGCATATAGTAATTACGTTGAAAAACATTTGTGTGCTCTGCATCCACTTATTAGGCAAACCTCAGCTTTTGAAAATCTGCAACTTGGTTATGGCCCCCTGTTCAAATGCTCTCCTGCTTCCGGAGGGTGTTCCAGGCCCCGCCTGGCGTTCCAGGTTTGCACCTAAAGTAATTATAAACATCGTAAGGAGTGTTAAATACTGAGTGTTATTTTCTCCATTGTAAATAGACGTGTTGCCCCATTATTCTGAAATGTTGTTGAGCAAGAAAAAGCTGCATAAGATTATACTTTTAAATGCAGCTAATGTTGCAGGAAATGTGTGTGGAGCGCGCTGCCGTGAAGCTGCTGCGTGGACTTAGACGGCAATAGAAGATGTTAACCTTTTTAACAGCTAGAAATATGGAACCACGGCTATGGATGAAACAGCTTAGGGTGGGTCTCAGCAGAGCAGAGAAGAAGTGGCCGTGTTGTAGCAGAAGTGGCAGAAGGAAGTGACATTCGGGACCCTGGGGCCCGGGCAAAGGGCTCAGGGGCACTCCCCATGGCAGCCTGGGTGCTGAAGGCCACTTCTCAGTTTTCAGGAGATGGCCAGGCAATAGTTTTGAGTATCCATTTTTGGCCTGAAGGATAAAGAAGGACGGGGCTGGTAAAGAGAGGGTTCTGCGTGACTGTGGACACCTGCCCCATGCTGGCCCCATTTTCTTCTGAAATAAAATAACAGCCATCATTTCAGGGCTAGTAAGTGCTTTCATTTGTATTAGCATTTGCTGGGGGTTGGACTTTGTCCCCAGCCAAAGTACGCTGAAGTCCTGGCCTCTGTGAGTGTGACCTCCCTCACTTGGAAATAGGGTTCTGCCGGTGGGATTGGGTTAAGGCCGTGTTCCTATAGGAGAAAGCACAGGGAGTCTTGCACATGACATGGAGGAGGCTGAGGAGAAGGCCCCAGAAACAGAGGCTGAGGGAGGAGGACACATCTCTACCTGCACCACCTCCTCCTGAAGGACCTTCTCCTGGTACCTTGGAGGGAAGGTGGCCCTGCTGACACATTGGTTTGGGGCTTTTGGCCTCCAGAACTGTGAGAAGTCAATCTCTATTGCTTTGAGCTACCCCACCCGTGGCACTTGTAGAGCATCACGCATGGATCATAGTCAAAGAAGACAAGAACTGTCCCCTTCTCCCAGACCCATCTGGCGGCTTCTCTGGTCACTGTCGACATTGATAGGAATCAGAATGGGGGGTGCTACGGATCGCACACAGATGCTGAGTAGTGATGTCTGAGCGTCTCTACACGATTCAACTCCCATGATTCAGCACCTACTCATGGAAATCTCTGTGCTGGGCGCCATGCTCTTGCTGGCACTGGACGACCTCTTCAAGCTCACACTGAAGCCGACAGTGAGAAGTTTCGCACACCCAGATGCATTCTTGAGGGAGAAGGCTTGACAAAGAAAGCAGGCTGTGCAGGGCACTCCATCCTGACCAGTGGCCCAGAGCTTCTTCTAAGACAGGAACAGTTCTCCATGACAGGGGCCTCCTTGGGTGGGCACTTGAATCTCCAACCCATCTCCCAGAGGCTCCACAGAGCACAGGATCCATCCCACCAACAAAGCGTCTGCCAGCTCGCATGGTTTGGGGCCTTTGGAGACACGACAAGGTTGAGTGGCTGCCCCTAGGTGCTGCACCACCCCCTTGGCTAGTCGTCCGTGCCCCTAGGTGCCTCACCCATGTGTTCCCCAGAGCACGTACTTCAGGTTACGTGATGGCATGGTGTCCACTCTGCGTCCCCTGCTCGATTTGTACAGTGCGAGCCATTCTAAATAATTCTGAATCCCACAGGACTGCAGACCCTCCACCTTGGGCTTCACCAAGCACAGTGTGTTTGAAGTAGGCCACCATTAACCAGCCCAGGTCTGCAAGGACCAAGATCCCATCTGAGTCCTGAAACTTCTTCCAGGCTTGAGAAGAAATAAGAAAGTCTGGGGGGAAGGGAAAGCCAAATCCAGGGACCAAAAACTTTCAAGGAGCAAAGCAGGGATCACTTTAGCAGAGCAAGCACCTGACGTGGTGAGAATGGCTCTAGCAGCCCGTGGCCACCCTGCCAGCCTGCCCTGTGCTCCCCTGGGCTTGGATACTGCCTTAATTTACTCAGGCCACTATAACAAAATACTTGAGACTGATACTTTATAACTAATAGAAATTTACTTCCCACAGTTCTGGGGGCTGGGAAATCTGAGCACCAGACTCCAGCAGCCGGGGTGCCTGGCATGGGCCGCTCTGCTCCACAGACACAAGCGCAGCCTGCATCCTTACCCGCTGGGGGCTGCAGGGCTGCAGAGCCCTCCCTCAAGCTCTCTCGGGGGTCAGGAATTCTCCTGCACGACTTGATCACCTCCTGGCACCCGCCGTTCACCATCACCACATTAGGGTCAGGCCTCAGCACGTGGATTTTGAAGGGACACGGTCAGACCAGAGAAGTCACCAGGCCCTACCTAAACTGACTACTGTGAAGACCTGGAAGCTCCAGGGGTCCGAGGGGGAAGCAGGTAAGAGCCCCATTCCTTCCCACTGAGCAACCCCCAGCCAGCCCAGACCCAGCGGCCCCCAGGACACGGAGAATCCTACAACAGCTAGGACAAGAAAACCAGGGCCCTTGGCTTCCCAGAAGATGATCCTGTTCTGGAGAAAGCAGCGTTGTCATCATCTACAAGATTAAAATGATCCTGGGTGGAGAAGTAAGGCGTACACTATGGCAGTGCCGCCTCTCATCTCACCCGGCAACTCAGCAGCTCTGCCTTTGCCTTGGACTTGGAAGCTGTCTTAATTCACCAGGAGCCACCATCTGGCAGAACAGCCTGATGCTGGTGGGGAGGAGGCCCCGAGAGCCTCAGCACAGACACGGACAGGGCTGAGCCTCTGTGGTTCCAGAGAGCACTGCCCCACCTGGCTCCTTGGCCTGGAGAAGCCCACTCCACCTGGCCATTCAGGTCACCACTCCCACTTCCTGAGATGATGCCACCTGACCCATGCTGCCCACCATTTGGTGAATAAGTCCCCCTGTGTGACAAGTCTTGGAAGATCCCGGAGGGCGACAGACATGGGGTTAAACCCAGTTGTCACAAATTACAAACTGTGCCATTGTGGCTGGATTTCTTCAGCACCACCAACTGTGTCCATTTGCAAAAGTAGAAATGGGAACTCCGGCCTCCAAGGAAGCGGCATCCTGTGGATGCCTGGTAGAGTCTTCCTGCAGAGATTTACATCTGGATCAGCTTTTCTTCCTTTCTTTCTGTGGCCAGAAGAGGGTGGGTCCCGTCAGTAATAAACTTGTAAAATAATCCTTACAGGGTCTGTGTTACCGTGGCCTGCCGCTGGGCATTCACGAGCGTCGGGCAGGGAGATCTTACATTCTACAATCTTCTGGTCTGCTGGGGATGTGTAGGACGACCTTGCCACAGCTGGGAGCTGCAAAATCAGTTCCAGCTGCACACGCACAGCCAGCTTCCTTCTCCCCTTCTCCAGCAGAGGGTGGAGGACAAGGCTCCATCCATCCCATCATTCAGGGCTTCATCCCCGACTATCCACCTGTGCGTTGTCCACTTGTGCATTCAAATCAGCCTCTGTCTCTGTGACCAGAGAGGACAAGGAGGAATCTGGTCCCTGACCTCCCCAGACCCTGGCAGGTGGAAAGTGCCCGTGGCCTCCTGGAATTCGGAGCCCCCCTCCCTCTCCCTGCCCACACTGGGCTTTCCTTTGCATGTGGGGGGCGGGGGTGGGGTCCTTTCCTAAAAACTTCTAAAACAAAACACTGACTTCAAAAGATTTTCTATAACTTTGTAAATTGATAACCTTGGAGTTAGCAAATGCTGGTGGCCTTGGAGGCAGGCTTAAAAATTTAGGTCCATATCTGTCCTTATCCTCCAAGGAGGTAAATTTGATAAATACAAAAAAGAAAAGAAAAAAAAAAAAAGAGATACACAAAACAACGTGTTCACTTTTGAACCCATCATCAGCTCCTCCTCCGTGAATCTGCTGCTGGTGTGAGGGAAGGGACCCTGGCTTCCGTTTGGGTGTCTTTCCCGGGGTCAGTCTGCTCTTTTCTGAAGTCAACAAGTTCTGATTTACCGGACATTTTCTTCCTCTGTCTCTGCTCAGGGTCCAAGTTCTAGGATTAGCCAAGGCCGTCACTCTGTAACCCCGGCACTTCTGTCCTAAGATCCTGGTATTATAAAGAGACGGTAATACATTTTATTATGGGAAATGCATTTCCTCTAAAACTGGTGTATGTCTGAGACATTGGATCTCTTTATTGTGGGTTTGCCAAGCACCTTCAAAGTTGAAGCAGAAAACTTAAGGGAATTCCAAATGTGTGCTTTGATGTTGGTAGACGTGAAGTACAAATAAAGGCACATTATAATTATGGTTATTTAAGGTCTGTCTTCTGAACTCTTACCATTGAAGTTGACCCAGAGTGTGTTATAAACAAATTAGAAACAAACAGGCGATTTTCCAAGTGGAGATTCTGTTTACTTAGTTTATGGTCTATGCACTCTTAGGGTTTTGACTTTTTAATACACATACACACACAAATCATTTTTTAAAAATTATACAGTTTGACCTCTCCAGGGTGTAGTGTTACAAAAACTAGAGTCAACCAGTGACGATTTGATATCAAAGCTAAAATACCTATAAAAATGTATTCTTTAAATTGAATTATTTTTACAGAAGTGTACTTGTATCAAGAGTTTGCTACACAGAATTTACATATGTAAATTATTATTTAGTTCTGCAGTTTATACTTAAACACTAAAATGAATCTAGTTTAGCCACTTAAAAGTCTTTTAAATAATAAACTAAATAAAACACAGACACACTGAAGAAACTGGCCTATCTAAATGCAAATAGACGGCTGGACCTCGCCCAACCCAGACAGGTCATTTATGACCACCAGAACTTCTCGAGAAGGAATGCTGGGATAAGATTAAGGATATCAGAGACTCACACGTCACGATTTTTGACTTACAGGAGGAAATGTGGTGATGGTGTCTTAATTTTCCATCGCTGTGACCAAAATACTGGACAAGAATGAGGTAGAGGAGGAAACTTCCTTGGTTCAGGTTCTAGAGGTCTCAGGCCACCGCTGGCTGGCTCAGCTGCCCTGGGCCAAGCTGGGAAGCAGACAGAGGGACGTGGGAAAAGACCACCCTTCCAGCCTTCCCCCAGTGGCCCAGGAGCCCACGCAGCCATCAGTGGATGTCCTTGTGTGGATCGAACCACTGAAGAGGTCAGAGTCCTCACCATCCAGTCATTCCTTAAAGCCTCGTCTGTGACCCTCGCTGATCTGGGGACCAGGCTTCCAAAATGAGACTTTGGGGGCACATTCTAGATGCAGAGCATCAACATATGGCAATACCTGGGGCTGTTCCAGATGTGGGGCTCCCTCTCCCTACACACCCTCTAAGAATTGTCAGAGAAATGTGTGTATTGTGGAAATCAAATCATATCACACAGAGCATTTCAAAGTTAATATATAAAATGGCAAAAGAAGTAAGACAGGCATATATCGTAACTCAGTTTCCCAGAATAACCATGATTCATATTTCCTTTTATTAAGTAAATTTAATATATTTTATTACAAGCCTACATGCCACTTAGTTCTTTTAATTTTTAGAAGTGACTTATGTTTATTAATTAGGATGCACATAATTGTAAAATAGTTCTTCTAGGGTTGTTAAGAAAAACACGCCTGACCATGTCCCTGCTGCCCCAGACAGCTGCCTCAGCTCTCACGGTTAACCCTGTATTACCTGTCCCCCATCTCCACACCCATTGCTGTCACAGCTGTCACAGCTGGAATCTGGGTCTAGGGTTCTCGGTTCCTCTGCTCAGTTGAACCTGATTTTAGATGGCTACACTTCCAGGCTGCATTATCACCACAGATTATTACAGTGTAAAAGTTATGTCACATTACATTGAACAGTACAGTATTATATTTCCTTTTGCAAAATCCTTTTAGCCCCCAAAGTCACCCAGGGAAAGGAACTAAAGAGAAATAAATTCCAACTTTTTAAAAATTGACCTTCATAACTTTAACCATTTTTTGGTTTGGGGATGCAGTTCTACGAGGTCTCACTGTCGTAGAGACTGGCATGGCTGGGTCACAGGCCAGCCAGGCCCAGAGCTGCCTTTCCCCGATGCCACGGAAGTGCAGTGGGGGCGCCTGGGCTGTAGCGGCTCTCCCTCCACATGGTGTTTTCGGTGCTTCTTGTTTGAACTGCCCTGTCTTGTGATGTCTCCATGGTGAAGGACACGGTGCTACCAGGCACGCAGCATGCTCAGGTGAGCTCTTCTCCTTGACTCTCTTCCTATACTTACCACCTACTGTGATGGGAGTGTTCAAAGTCTACCTTGTTAGTGACTTTCAAGAGTCTGATCTGCTGTCATTGACCCTTTCGCCATGTGATATGACTGGCCCACACCTCCCAAGCCATCCCCTGCCAGCCCTGGTGGTCACTCCTCTCTCTGCAGCAAACCTTTGAGATGCATGCTTGTCCTGGAGGGCATCCACATTTCCTGTCCTCTTGCTAAGGAGTGTTGCATCATCATCTACCATATGTGTGAGGAGTTTGGAATGTTTCCAGTTTGGGACAATTAAAACCAAACCTCTGTGAACATGATTGGCAGGTTTTTGGGGTGAGCTTTCACTGAATGCAGTTGATTTAACACCTAGGCATGGCATGGTGGTGCACAATGCAGGCCTGGTGCCTGTTTCCACGTGACTGTGCTGTTGTGCATTCCCCAGCTTGGCAGGGACGGCAAGTCCTCCGTGTCCTCAGCAGGCAGTGCGTCCTGCTTTGCCTGGTTCTGATGTGCACTCCTCTCAGCTACTATGGTTTGATTAAATAGCTCAACTCCCCAACAAGGTGGTCCCGCTCAGCTGCCCGGTATACTGAGAGTAAGAATTACAGAGGGCACAACCTCGGCCGCCGGATCTCCAGTTCAGGAGTCATTAGTGAGTGGCAGCTGGGCATCTTATCCATGGCCCATCACCTGATGTCTCTGGAATCTGCAGGTGACTCGTCTCCACAGACCTCTCATTCACTTTTAACAATCAACTTTAGTTTGATTTTTCACTAATGATTCTTTTTCAATTTCATTGGTTTCTTCTCTTATCTGTAATATTTTTTCTTCCACTTGATTTTGGTTTATTAAACTCTACTTTTTTTCTTTTTAGTTTCTTATGGCAGAAGCTTGCATTATTGATTTAAGATAATATCAGCATATAATGCTATGAATATTCCTCTGGGTTCTGCTTTAGCTGCAACCCATAGAGTTTGTTTTTTATGTTTTCACTCAGTTCAAAATATTTTCTAAATTTTCTCCACTTTGACCCATGAGCTATTTGGAAATGTATTGTCTCATATGTAAATATTGAGTCTTTTTTAGTTATCTTTCTATTATTGATAGCTTAATTTTATTGTGATCAGAATAAACTTGTTATAATTTCAATTATGACAAGTTTGCTAAGGTTTGTCTGTGACAGAAAATATGATTTGTCTTGGTGACTGTTCCATATGCATTTGAAAATTATATGTATTCTACTGTAGTTGGTTGGAGTGTCCTATAAAAGTTAATCGATGCTGGGGCTGGGGTTGCAACTTAGTGGTAAAGCATTTGCCTAGTGGTAGAGCATTTGCCTAGCATGTGAAAAACCCGGGTTCAATCCTCAGTGCACACAAGCACACACAAAAAATAATAATAATAATTAAGCCAAATTATTTGATAGCATTTTTTGATTATCCATATTGATTTCCATACTGATTTTCTGTCTACTCCTGTGGATTTAGAAGAGAGGTCTGTTACTATCTCACCAGCTGTATTTGTGGATTTTTTCATTTCTCAATGGTTTCATAAATTTTTCCTTATGTATTTAAGATGAGTACATTTTTTAAGTAAATTGAAACTATCACCTTTGATAAAACCTTGCTTTTGCTCTCTACTCTGAAGTCTACTTTTTCTAAATTATTAAAATCATATTGGTTTTCTTTTGAAAAAAAACCAAGTCTCCATGTAGCATATGGCTTCATGGCATATATATATATATATATATATATATATATATATATATATATATGTGTGTGTGTGTGTGTGTGTGTGTGTGTGTGTATAAAGGGATACCAAATATATATTTAGACGAGGTCTTGCTAAGTTTCCCAGGCTGACTTTAAACTTGCAGTCCTCCTGCCTCGACTTCCTGAGTTGCTGGGATTACAGCATGCTCCGTCGCACCCAGCTCTGTCCATTCACTATTTTTTTTTTTTTGGCGGGGATACCAGGGCTTGAACTCAGGGCCACTCAACCCGGGAGCCACATCCCCAGCCTTATTTTGTTTTTTATTTAGAGACAGGGTCTCACTGAGTTGCTTAGCGCCTCACCATTACTGAGCCTGGCTTTGAACTCACGATTCTCCTTGTCTCAGCTCCCGAGCCGCTGGGATTACAAAGACGTGCACCACCATGCCTGGCCATTTACTTTTTAAAATTGTTCCCTTTAGATATACATGACAGTACAGAGCATTTTTACATATTATACATACATGGAGTGTAACTTATTCTAATTAACATCATTGTACACACAGGGAGTACAACTTAACTCTAGTTCCTATTTTTGCAGTCACACATGTTGTGGAGTTTCACAGGTTCTGTATTCACACATAAACATAGGAAAGTTAGGGTATGTGGATGCTGACACACAGTGAGGGGTAGGGAAAATAGAAGTACTTTGGATTAGACAAAGGGGAAGGAAGGGAAGGAGAATGGTATTAGTGAAGACAATAGAATGAACTGGATATAACTTTCCTATGTGAGTTTCTGATACATGACCAGTGAAATTCCATCCATTTACCTTTATTATTTAAAAGTAAATATTATTTTTGAAGGAGGTTTATTAATAGCATAGAGTTGGATTTATTTTTAAATCCAGTATGACAATTTACAAACTCAGTTGGTCTGCTTAGATGTTTTCCATTTACACTGATTACTCGTATGTTTGTGTTTAAGTCTATTTTTATTATCTTTGTCTTCTCTGCTTTCTTTTTCCTCCTCCGTTTCTGCCTCCCTTTGTGCCTTATGAAGGTGTGTAGTTTAGTGTATTAATGTGTCTATTGAGCTATTGATAAACTCACTTTGAATGCTTCACACAGAGTGAAGTTTCTCAGCATTTATCAAGAAACTGCACAAGGGCCACGGTGTTTCGGGAAAGATTGTTTAGTTTGACTTACTGTCAATGGAACATACTTCATGCAAAAGTTTCCATTGTGCCCAAAGCAATGATTTCATGGAATAATAATGAAATTTTGTTTTCCTTTAGAAAAGAACATTTTTTTCAAATTCTAAATGATATACTAAAAATATATGATACATTTGTTATGTTATTATGAAGGTACATGAATGAAGATAGGCAATAATCTACTATTTGTGGGGAAGCTTGTTATTTTGACCTGTTTGGACCTTGGAGGGAACATTCATAAGTGTGAAGCCAGCTGCGGGTTTCTGCTGGTTGTCACGGAGAGGGGAGTCCTTCTAGGTCCTCCCTGCTGACTGGCCTTTGGTGTGGATGGCAGCTGACCTTTGTCAAGTGCTTTTTCTTTAATTGATGTGATTATATGACTTTTCTTCTTTTGTCTATTTTTAAGTACATTTCCATAAAATGCTTTTATGAATGATTGTTGATCATAAAAGAATCATGATATTCCATGTTCCACTAGCCTTGCATATCAAAAATAAGTCCCACTTCACTTTGTATGTATTTTTTTCCTTTTTGAAATTTAGGTGTTGAATTCAGCTTGCTGATACCTAGATGAGGAATTTTCACCTAAATTCTTGAGAGATTTTTTTTTCCTGTAACATTTTAAACTTGATATTAGAGTAATGCTAGCCTCATAATGAGTTAAGAATTCTTCCCTCTTAATGAAATTTAGGAAGGTATCAGGTAAACAGATGTAATTTCCGTAAATATTTGATAGAGTTCTCCAGTGAAACCATCTGGGACTGGAGACATGTTTTTCAGGAACTTTTAAACTGTGACTCTAATTTCTTTAGTGATGCTCAGGCTAGGTGCGGTGGCTCTGTCTCTGCGGCTCCCTGACAGGCCACCTTGCTGAGAGGGGCCTTGAGTGGCCCAGCTGACGTTGCAGCTTGCTGTTTTCCCTTCCACGGCTCTGGGGCTTCGGCTCTGTGTCTTTCCAGGCTCTGTTGCCTGGTGTACACATAAGAACTGCTGTGTCTTTGCAAAGCCTCCGGAAATGTTTTTTTTCCCCCAAGTCTACTTTAGCAGATCCTGATATAGTCACTTTTCCTTCTTTTTACAATTAATATTTGCTTAGTAGCTTTTTTTTCTATTATTTTCCTTTAGTCTACCAGTATCATTGCATTTGAAGTAAGTTTATTATACAGTGGTGTCACCTGGTTCATAATTTTGCTTTCAACAATAGTCTGAAAATATTAAATGGAAAATTCAGGAATGAAGAATCTGCCAGTACTAAACTGTATGCTCCTACAAACAGCATGATGAGCTCTCACACCATCTTGTGCCATCCTGCTTCACCAGCTCCAGACATGCACCATCCCTCTGTCTAGAGTGTCCGTGATGCATACCCCACCTGCCTGCCGGTCACTTAGCAACTGGACTATTGCCACACTGTAGCACTTGTATTTAAGTAGCCCTAAGTTTACTGAATTATGTTCCCAAAGCTCAAAACCAGTGATACTGCATTTGGACATCCCAAAGGGAGATCATGAAATACTCCTTTAAGCAAAGAAGTAAAAGTTATCAACTTAATGTGGAAAGAAAAAAATCATGCTGAGCTGCTAAGATCTAAGTATAATAAGATATTTTGAGAGACCACATTCACAAGATATTTATTATAGTAAGTTGCAAAAATGTTCTACTTTAGTACTAGTTACTGCTGTTAATCATTTACTGTGCCTAATTTATAGGTACGTATGTGTGGGGAAAAGCAAAGCATGTGTAGGTTCAGTGCTATCCATGGTTTCAGGCCTTCACGGGGGCCTGAGAACCTATCCCCTGAGAATTAGGAAGAACCACCATAAACAGCACATTTTGGGGTCATGTATTTTTGCTAATATCTGGCTTTCCATCCAACACTTGTATTTAAGGTAGTGATTATAGTTCAGTGCTGAAGTCTGCCTATTATTATGTTTTCTTATTACTTCCTGCTCCTGTTTCTCTTCTTCACATTTGTACTTTACCCCACATCTTTGCTTTCCTGGGGGTTACTTGAGCATTCATTTCTATTTAGTCCGTGTCTGTGGGTCCCCCTTTCTGTTCAACTTTCCTGGTGAGTCCACTTTCTACTGGGTGGTCTACTGAGTGAGCACTCGCCCGCCGAGCCACATGCCCACCCAAGGGGAGACAGCTCATGCACGGGACGCAGCACAGCTACTGGCTCCACAGATGCCCCAAGAGGACGGCCCTGCGTGCTGGCTCCTGTCACCTGAGTTCAGCCATGGCCGACTGCACTCTGGGCATCTCGCCGTGGTTCCCGCTGCTGGCCCGTGTGGGACTCTCTTGGCTGGTGCCCTGCTCCTGTTGTGTCCTGGACACTTCCCGTGGGCCTGGCTGATGGTGGATCCTGTCTACATCTTCCAGCTTCTTAGGAAACAGCCTGCTTAGGATTGGCACACAGGTCCTGGCCTGCTTTGTGGTTGGTGGTCCCAGTGCTCAGGGTCTTTGCTGATTTATTTTCTGGTGCTGCAGAGGCTCACATGGTTGGGCCCTGGGTTGTCTTACCAATGCAGGGGCGCACTAGAGGAAGGGGCTCTGAGGGGCTGTGTGCTGGAAGAGGTCCTCCTGCTATGAAGGTCGTAGGTCGGCCTGGGGTGAGCAGATCCTGCTGCCCTCTAGGTGCCTCAGGCCCTGGGGTTCTTGGGGTGCCCACGATGGAGGGAAGGAGGAGGCCAGCTAGCACGGCGTGTGCACGTGTGATGTGGGCGCTCGTCATGGCTGTGCATGCACGCGTGTGCAACCACCCTGTGTCTGTGTAGCTAGCCTGCACCTGTGCTTGTATGCTTGCACGTGCTCATGTGGGCAGGACTTTGTGGTGGCTGTGTCTCTCTCTCCATGTGTTTGTGATACCTGGTGGTGTGCCCCCCAGCAGATGACTTCCTTTTTCCTGACTTCCTCTCTGTGTCCACTGTGGCGTCCAGTACAGCCTCTGGTCCCTGGGGCTCCATCCTCCACTAAGGCCGAGCTCCAGGATGCATCCAGACAGGGGCTTTGCTGCTCTCATTCAGTGCAGAGGGATGTGGGGAGCCGGAGAAGGGAGGGAGCCCCATGTGCCCCTTGCAGTGCAGCCCCGCAGCACCGGGCCTGTCCCACCTACCCTGCTCCTCGGCTGTCTGTGCAGCAGCACCAGTACTCTTGCTGTCTGCCTTTGGGTCTTGCAGTGCTGAGTTCTGAGCCCAGGGCCCCAACATTGCCAGGAGAGCACCCCACAACTGAGCGGTAGCCTCAGCCTCAGTTTACAATTGTAACTGTTGCTTCAGGCCATACAGGGGGACTGGGCACAGGAAGGAGTGCAGAAGCTCATGCCGGGTCCTGGCCCTGGTCACCTGGACACCGTGAATGGGCACTCACTCTTGTGTTGCTTTGTGTGACACCATGCGGCCTAACTCTTGCACGGAGCTCCACACCAGAGCTGTTCTAGAATGTACTAGACAACCATGCTTGGTTTGCCATTTACAGCAATTTCAAATTTTCCCTGTCTTTGAGATAAGCATTCTCGTAGAAATACCTCTGAGCAGTCCCTGTCGGGTAAATCATTTCTATCTTAGGTAATGATCATGGCGCTTCCCAAGTGACTGATGCCTTCCGGTGCTTTCTGTCAGCAGAAAACCACTCCTGGACTTGGGCTCTGCTTTCACTCTCCCTGCACAGACGGAGGGGACTGAGGCACAGGGAGATTAAGAACAAGGACCGTGTTCTTGGCTCCTTGGTCCTGAAGCCAGGAGTCAGGCACAGAAGCCCAACCGCCACCTCTGGCACTTGCGGCGAGCACCTCAACCGGAACGCTCAGGTCATTTTTAATTTCCCCGCTCTTGCGGCAGACTGGCTGGGTCGCGTGGGCGGAGCCAAAAGAGCCCCCCAATGAGCAGCTCCGTGGTCTGAAAGGGCGGGGAAACAGCCCAGTGAGCGTCACCGCAGAGGAGCCAATCAGCTGGACGTTTGCTGGGCCGCTTAGCTGCGGCTCTCAACGTCAGTGCGTCCCCAGGACAGACGCGGGCGTTCCTGAAGCCAGGCAAGTGCTGGGGGCGGTTTTCTGAGTCAAAGTCCACAGATGTTTCAGGATTCAGTGTAACAAAGACTCAAAAGAACTAAGTACAAATACAGCTCCCCTCTCCTCTGCTGCTCCTCGTGGTTTTTATTTTCCATGTGGTGCTCCCTAGTGCCTCCTCCTCTGTTGTTGACATCAGTAATTCCCAAATCTTACATTGATAAAGTATCAGCCGAACACCGCGCATGTCTCGGGCTCTGCTCCAGGTACTGTGGGGAACCAAGCAGCCTGGGGAACGAGGCCCGTGTCCGGCCTGGTGTGCAGGGGAGAAGGTGAGCCTGGTGCAGGTCCCGTGTCGGGCCTGGTGTGCAGGGGAGAAGGTGAGCCCGGCGCAGGTCCCGTGTCCGGCCTGGTGTGCAGGGGAGAAGGTGAGCCCGGTGCAGGTCCCGTGTCGGGCCTGGTGTGCAGGGGAGAAGGTGAGCCCGGCGCAGGTCCCGTGTCCGGCCTGGTGTGCAGGGTGCAGGGGAGAAGGTGAGCCCGGCGCAGGTCCCGTGTCCGGCCTGGTGTGCAGGGTGTGGTGGAGAAGGTGAGCCCGGCGCAGGTCCCGTGTCCGGCCTGGTGTGCAGGGTGTGGTGGAGAAGGTGAGCCCAGCACAGGTCCTGTGTCCGGCCTGGTGTGCAGGGTGTGGTGGAGAAGGTGAGCCCGGTGCAGGTCCCGTGTCGGGCCTAGTGTGCAGGGTGCAGGGGAGAAGGTGAGCCCGGCGCAGGTCCCGTGTCCGGCCTGGTGTGCAGGGTGTGGTGGAGAAGGTGAGCCCGGTGCAGGTCCCGTGTCCGGCCTGGTGTGCAGGGGAGAAGGTGAGCCCGGCGCAGGTCCCTTGTCGGGCCTGGTGTGCAGGGTGCAGGGGAGAAGGTGAGCCCTGCGCAGGTCCCGTGTCCGGCCTGGTGTGCAGGATGTGGTGGAGAAGGTGAGCCTGGTGCAGGTCCCGTGTCGGGCCTGGTGTGCAGGGTGCAGGGGAGAAGGTGAGCCCGGTGCAGGTCCCGTGTCCGGCCTGATGTGCAGGGTGCAGGGGAGAAGGTGAGCCCGGTGCAGGTCCAGTGTCCGGCCTGGTGTGCAGGGTGCAGGGGAGAAGGTGAGCCCTGCGCAGGTCCTGTGTCTGGCCTAGTGTGCAGGGTGCGGTGGAGAAAGTGAGCCTGGTGCAGGTGCGGCTATTGCTGCCTGCCTCTCCAGGACCACCACAGGCACTCGCCCCTTCAGAGGTGGCAAGGTCACAGCCTGGGATCCCATCTTTTCACCTTCCTGGTTATGGGGAGCCATGTTTATGACGTTGTGAAAGTCACACAATTCATCATGTAAACGCTGTCACCCGCTGGGTTGGTTTCTGCCTGGTACATTTATGAGTGAGGCTGAGGGCATGGGACCGGCTTCCATCCTGCGCTTCAGCAATAGGACATCTGCAGAGCTCCTGGCTCCCACCCTGGAAACAGAAGGCTGGAACAAGGACAGGTGGGAGAGCGGGGGCCGACAGAGGAGGTTGGGGAGGGAGCCGGCTCAGAGCAGCGCCCAGACACAGGTGGAGAAGGGGGAGTCTGGCCCAGATGTGAGGCTGACCCCTGTACCCCTTAGGCTCCCCCAGGAAGAGAAGAGGGAAGGGGCAAGCCCAGGGCAGCTTCCCCCCATGGCCTGTCCATGGCAAGGCCACAGCTGTGGACATAGTGTGCTCACGGGAGAGTCGCCTGCCAGGCACAGGCCTCGTTCATCAGGTGAAAGGATGGTGTCTCAGGCCTTCCGGGAAGAATCCCTGAGGATGAAAGATGGTGCCAGCGTTAACAGGGGACCCACATTAATTTTCACACTAAAGTCAAATTTTGGTCAGGAAAGACTTAACAGAAATGTCAGTGATGAATGAGACGTTCAAGATGAGTCTGCTATCAATCAACAAAAGTCAACGCTAATTGCAAAGTAAGTGAGAAGCAAATTGAAAGATAATTCCAAAAGGAAAAATTCCTCAAAAGACTAGCAATGGAACAGTCACATGACCCCGCCGTCCCGTTCCTCTTCCTTGGTATTTATGCAGAGCAGGAAAATCAACATGCTGTAATGATACACGCACACCAATGTTCACTGCAGCACGATCCACGACAGCCAAGTGTGGAACGGAGAGACCAATGGATGAGGAAGCTGTGGTGCAAATGCACATGGAGTTCTACTACGCCATGAAGAAGAATGGGATTATGTCACTTGCTGGAAAACGGATGGAACTGGAGACTCAGAAAGCCAAGAACTGGACGTTTTCTCTCAGGTGTGGAAACCAGAGAGAAAAAAGTCATGAAAAGAGATCTCACAGAAATAGAAGGAAGAGCAGCGGAGTAGAAGTGGGAGACGAGGAGGGGAGAGTGGGAAGAACTGGCAGTGGGTGTGACTCAGTGGTGCCAGGTGTGGGTGAATAGGCCACAGCACGCTCCAGTGGCACACACACTACAAGGTCATTAGAAAATATATTAGTAAATAGGAAGAAGAGTTGGACTAGAGGGGGTCAGGAGGAAGGGGAGGGAAGTGAGGGGGTGGTGCTGGGGACTGGAATGGAAGAAAACGTGTCATATGCATCAACAAATATGTCGAAAGGAACCCACTATCACGAATAGCTACAACGCATCAAAAACAAAATAAATGACCAGCACAATATGGAAAGATGTCCCACTTCACCATAAAGAACTACAAATAAAAGTGACCCTTGGATTTTGCTTGTTCTTTGTTATCCTGGAAGAAAAGACAAAAACACAAAAACAAAAGCCTGATGACCTCTGTCGCGCCTGTGGGAACGTGGTGGCCCAACACGCGGTTCTGGGCAACTGACGACGCAGCAAGAGGATCAAGATCCAGCCAAGGCCCTTCAGCCGTCCAGCCAGACTCGGCCGTGGTGATGTGAGCACGATGATGCTCATTGCCACATTATTTATATTAGGCGAAATTGGAATCGACCTCGGTGTTCGTGGACGGAAGCCTGGAAAATGAATCAGAGAGCAGCCACATCATGCGGCTCTTAACAAGAGGGATGCCCGTTCCCATGCGCAGAGTCGGGGACGGCCTCAGCACCCAGAGCAGGCTGCAGAGCGTCTGCTGTCCACATGCTCAAGGAGAAACACAAAACCAGACTCTGTGCAGGGCCTTCTGCTTTTAGCAAAGAAGAAAACAGGGGCTCCCTTGATAATTGTGTGCTCCACCACGTTCCTGATGCTACTGGCCAAGCCCTGGTAGTTAAGAGGGAGACATTTCTTGCTTTTTCCTAGTTCTTAAATATACAGTTTTTTCCCCATTGAAAGTATGAAAACAATATGACATTCAGGTAATTCACCTGGAGTTGGAATAATAACTGAAAACTACATTCCAACTTCAGGCAACCACTGTTTTGACATGTTAATTACAACTTCAGTGCTCACCTTCCTATTTGCATGGAATTATAGTCTTTTGTTTCATAAAATCTGCTATTTTTCTAGTGGAATATTAAACTCACATAGTATCGTAATAAAACTTGAAAAATTAGATACGTTTGCTGGGATGCAAATATTTCACAGCCAAAGTGAAATGATAACCTGAAAATCAGGTCTTTAAGTGGGCCCGAGGGTGGGACAAGAGCGTGCACAAGGTTCCTGCTGGTCTCCACCTCCCCTGTCACAGCGAGACAGCTGGGACGCATATTTATAGATTTACTTGTGCAAACAGAGAAGCATGCCACTCTTCTCATGCAGCAAACCTTATTTCCGATACAAATTTGAAAATCTGTGAAGCATGATAATATTAACTGTAGGATCTATCACCTCCCGTAAAGTGGGAGGAGGAGCCTTGGGCTAACGGGCTCTAATGATGGCTCCGGACTCTTGCTCCCGCGATGACGGGGGAAGATTTATACCCACGCTCCAGGCATAATTAGACACCCACAAACCCGCCTGACCCTGCAGCGGTGAAGAGCCCTCTGCTTTTTGTCTCAGCAGATGAATCAATACTCGCACGTCCTACCACTGTGGAGTGAAATTGAGGAAATGAAAATCGGATAATTTTGCTCCCAGTGCAGTCTAGACAGACGAGAGCGTGTTGGGCTCTGACAGGAAGATCCATTTCCAGTTTCTCAAAACGCTGGTGTCGATTTTGAAACTTCTCCGATTATTGATTTTCAGTTTTGTTAAAAAGGATGCTTTATTAGGAATATTAGTCCCAGCCATCACGCAGGCTGCTCCTGGTCCCTGTAGGCGAACAGGGGTTCTGGTGTGGACTCTGGGTGGGTTTAGATGGTGGTCCTTTTGCGCAGCACCTTCTGACCCACGAGCTCCTTGCTGCCATCGCTGCACTCCCACCTCCTGGGAGAGAAGCCAGCGTCACCCAGGAGCCTACACCAGCAGCCCACTGTCAGCCTGGGGCGGGTGGTTGGGTCGTTCACTTCTCCTGATTACTTTAGAATCTGTTGGCTGACATTTCGTAGGGGTGTGTTCTGTTTCACCACACATACGTGACCCTGGAGCTCAAAATATTTCTGATTTTAATGTCCTCAAAACACACAAATTTTGTGGACCCCAATTTTCTTTTGCGTTGCCAGGGATGGAGCCCAGGGCCTTGTGCTTGCTGAACAGGCACACTACCACAGGGCCACACCTGCCACTGCGTCCAGGAGACAGCCCTCGTTGGACTCACCCTGGCCAAGCTCCCGGAAGGGCTGCAGCTTCTGAGCCCCTGGCAAGTTCCAGGCCTGCTCTCAGTGTCCCTTCCCACAGCCCTCGGGGCTCTGGGCCTTTCCTCCACAAGCATTAAGATATCCTCGTTGCTTACTTCTGCCCTTTCCCTGAACTGCACATTCTTTATCTTTAGGGGGGAGTTAATTTAATATTTTAACTGAGACATCACATCTATGCATATTCATGGACCCCATTAGGATAAGGGGGACAAGAACACACTGTGTAGTGATCCCATCGAGGTAAGAGCATGTCCGTCTCCTCAGACACCAACCTTTTCTGTGTTCTAATTGGTTTGCTCCTTGATAGAAGAGGCATTTTGATTCTTTAAGGTCCCTGGGATTCACAAGGTGTCTATTGCCGAGGAGAAGCTCGACTCCCTCTGTCGGGGAGAGTACCCGTCCCTTCCATCTCAGTGTGAGGAACTCAGCTTGCAGAATGCACTTGGATCACTACCAAATTGCATTTATTCTTTTTGATCCTGAGAAATAAAATATTTCAGGATCACGTGACTTTTGAGTAGTCAGGTAAACATGGTTGTTGGGGAGAGTTTTGTGTCGGTCATAATTTTATGTTCGGCTCTTCAGGATAAGGCCAGGTTGTGCCAACAGATAACACTGTTAATAAGGGAACTGAGGTCACAAGGCAAGGTGTTTCTCCTGTCCAATTCTCCAGTGTCACTTCCTAGTAGGTGGCCAAGTCTATAAACTCATTTCCTGGAGGTCTAGCTTACCCTTAATATACGACTTCACACAGAATGTTGTGGGAGGTATCCTTGAGAAGAAAGGTGTATGCAGACTACCATCTTCCACTGCTTTTTAAAGGGGATACGACTTTGGTTTCTGCACAAGTCTGTGTGAAATATGGACCACAAAGCAACTGCATCTGTACATCCCTGAAAATGGAGTTGTATCTGCATACAGATCAATGAGACCTCCAGCAGCACACTGCCCACGCACCCGGAAGCACTAGGAATGACCCATTTTGTGCTGCGTCTTTCCACCAAGGGTCTGCAACAGCTCAGGCTCTGGACGGTGTGCAAGATGGAGCAGGATGTCACATGCGGATCATTTCCATCAGGATCTTCCTGAAATCATAGCGTGGTTTGATGCCTTTGAGAAATGCACTTGCTGCAAGCTGTTGTGAATTTATGTTAATTAAAACTCTAAACCTTGCTCCTTTAATCACATCTATTTATTTACCTAATGCTGTGACGAGTGAGGATGCTTTCTCTCAAGTCCCTGAGGTGAGCCAACATCTAACTAATCCTCGTTTTTGTTTTGTTTTCTAATTTTCCATGCTGCTGCCCCCAAGGACTTCTAAGTCGAGGCACACTGTGGCATGTACATGGCACTTGAAAGGGAGGCTGAGCGCTCCTCCCTCCCTCAGAGGCACAGGAGGGGCCTGGTCCCGAGACACATGAGGCAGAGCCCCCTCCTCACCTGCAAGCCAGGACGCTTCCACCGGCTGGAGAATCACTTGAGTGACGTTTTCAATGTGTTTCCATTCCTCGTTTTATAAAATAAGGCTATTCCTGCAATCTGTTCTTATTGTGTCTTCCCAAACATCAAAAGTTCTGATGAGCCCCATGGTTAAGAGGTACATTTGCATGAGGGTCACATTCCTTCAGCAGATTGCTCTCTGGCAGCTCAAAACACCATTTTATTTTTGCCTTTGTCTTCCACATGTTATTTCAGTATTAGACACTCGCTGAGGGAACAGGAGGGGGATCTTCCCAAGGACACCTGGCACTGAACAAGGGAAATGATGATAAGAAAGTTCTGGTCTCGTGTTGTGAAAAGTTTTGATTTTGGAAACCCCCCAGTAGAAATTTCCAATCTGGGACTAGGCACTTTGCTTGTGTGATCTGGGTGCCCACAGAATGAAAGGAGAATTATAGACCTCTGTGTGTTCAGCTGTCCTTCTATTTCCCCCCCCCCAAGTCCCTGGGACACCAGGTGTGGGCTCTGCCATTGGCTCCAGGCTGCATTTGACCCGAGGTCTGGAGCAGTGTCCTCCTCCTTGTGGTCTTCTGAGATGACGGGAGCACACTGCCTCCATGCAGATACGCAGACCGTGATGGAGGAAAGGGACAAGGCCCAAGGAGGGAGCCTGCAACCCTGGGAGGAGGTGGCTCCCTGGGACCCAGCCAGTCTGCCACAGGCAGAGCACTGCAAGCCCTGTGTTGGCTGGCCTTTCTGTACACTAGAGGAGGGGACAAAGGTGCCCTCCTCTCCAGACCACGCACCTTCCTTGTGGAAAGGATGCAAGCTCTCGCTGGCCTTGGACAGGTGGCCTGGCGGTGTCATTCCTGCACTTTATCATCCTGGCAGTAACTTTCATCCCAGGAAACGTGCCCCACATGAGCCTCCTAGGTCCGACAGACGCCTGCAAGGAACTCACTTCCTGAGAACAGGGGCACCAGCCGATGGCTGAGTCTGTCCTGCCTGTGGCTTCCGAGTTCCACCCTCCACACTTTCCTAAGGAAACACACATGCTGATTTTAAAACATATGACGTGTTTCCTCTTCAACAGTTGAACTACTGGCATTTTTATTAAAATGCGATTTATGTTTCTAAGGGTTCATGAAGATAGACTGTGTGATTCTCATCGTCCCTGTCGAAGCTCGTCTCGGCACACTCCACAAGCAGTACCTTACTGCACAGGTTGCTCCTGCCTCCGCCCAGGTGATCGGCAGGTCTGACCACCTTCCTGTGCTCCAGAACTTGGCTGATGCAGGGACCAGAAGTTCCCTTGAGTGATCTCAACATAACAGACTGTACTGACTCAAAATGTCGAATAAATAGCATTTCCTTCATAACATCCCTAATCACACAATTGCAAAATAGTCCATAATAGCTCTTTTCGGACTATGGAGTAAATAATATGCATTTCTAAAAGTCCATGATTATGTAATTATGTGATAGTCTGTAATCAAGGCCTATGGGGTAAATATATAATTGGGGAGTTTTTAAAAATCTATCATAAAGTACTTTTAAAAATGTGACTGCAATAAAAGAAGAAAATAGGAACCTCAGCTCCCAAAAGCCATACTGGGGCACTTTGTGTCTTGGTGGCTTCACTAGACGAGTTCTCAGCACTGGAGAAGGTGCCTCTCGTCCCCACTGCCTTCCTCTTAGCATCTTAGGATCTGAAACGTCCCGTGGGCTCACAGCCAGCGCATGGTGAAAGAACAGCAGCCAGACCGCGTGGCCGCCAGTCTCTGGCACCAGTGTGGGAGCAGCAGATGCACAGGACTGGGGAGTGTGTCCCTCCTCGGAGCCGTCGGGCCCAGAACCCACCGGAAGAGGGTCGGTGTCTCTGGCCATGCTCTTGAGCAGCCCGGCCTGCAGCAGCCTCACGGAGCCGTGGAGACAGGGTTATTCCAGCCCTCTGCCAAGGCCAGGAGGAACGCCCGAGGATGGACACGGCAGAATGTGGGCCTGCACCCTCGCAGCAGGGATGAGGGAGAGGCACGGACAAGTGTCCTAGAGAGGCGGCAGGAGGTGGCGGGTGCTGGCAGCTTCCCTGCTTCCCCTCATGGCCTCCCACCCTGGGCCTGTGCTCCAGTCACAGCCCACTCAGCAAGGGGCTTTCTCCTCCTGCTTTGTCTCTGGCTGCAGTCACAGTGTAGATAGAGCCAGGAAGGGGGGCAGATCTCTGGAGGAGAGCACCTGGGGTGGCTGGGGAGGCCGGGTGCTGAAGGACTTGCCCACGGGACGCCCAGCTCTGGCCTCACACACGGCCCCCAGAGCACTCAGGAAAGAGTGAGTGCTGCTTTCTCTTTCTGCTTATCATGAATTCTTTTCTGAAAATCTCACTTTCGGGCTCCTGCTGACCTCCCTGATTCTGAGCCGACTGTGACCCACTTCCTTAATGACACTGATGTGCCCAGCTTGCCAACGGCTTCTCAGCGAGACCCCGAGCACTAATTTTAGACGCTCTGGCTGGCACTGCCCTACATGGCATATCACCCCAGGGGGCGGGAAATTGGAGTTCTGTGATGGCCCTGCATCCGACTCAGCTGGAGGGGACAGAGTCACAGCCCCTGGCCCCTCTCAGGAAGAGGGAGCCAGGTCGCCTGAGTGGGCAGGCAGGTAACCAGGGAGGCTGGCCAGTGCCATGTGGGGAAGGTGACATCTTCCCTGTGGGAATGTCAGGGAAGGCCTCCAGAACAGGGCGTTGGTGTGGTGTGAATGACAGCAGCAGAGGCCTGGCAAGCCTGGGTCCCCTCCCTCAACCTGCAGGGGACCCTGTGTTCACCATGCAGGCCCTGGGGCGATCCCTCTCTGTTCAGTGCAGGAGCACCCCAGAGCAGTCGGCTCAGCACACAGGGGACCCACTACACTGGCTAATAATAAGTGATTTTCCTAAGGACTTGTTAAAGAGAAAGCAGAAAACATGGAAGTGGCAAGTTTATGAGAATCTGTCACAGAGACTTCTGATGATATTGGGGAATCTGAGCGTAAGATGAGAGGTCGGCGTTCGTGCCAGGGGAGTGAGGTCGAGGTGACTTGGGTGTTTGAAGAAGAGATCTCTGAGGTCACTTTTAATATCTTAGTCCTGGAGTCTGCTTAGCTTTCTGGATTTTTCTGACTCAGGTAAAGCCAGGTCAGCATCTTGAGAGTGTCCTGGAGGGGGCACCATCGGCATCTTCTGGGATGGACTTCGACTCTGCCACCCTCAGGGGAATCCGCTCTGTGATTAGGATGGCAGATGGATGGCAGAACCACTGGGCCCTGCAGACAGGACTGTGGCCGGTGGACTCCCATGCCCCAAACCGTGACTCGGGGTAGCAAACAGAAAGGCTCCCGACTTCCAGGATTCCTCAGTCTATGTGCAGTAGTCAAACAAGTGCTACTTTAATCCAGGAAAAATAAAGTCACAATTGATTCAAAGGATGAATGTGACCTAGTGAAGTCCTAGGGCGTCTTTTCAGATAGTCGGCAACCTGCTTCCAATCTACATTCAGAGTGCCACTTGAGCCACACCACTGAGGGACCACAGAACCTGTCCCTCATCCTCTCCAGGGCATCCCCACACCGGGACGCTCCTTCATCACCCCCGCAGATACTCTCGCTTTTAAAGCATGCCAGACACAGAGCGTGGTCATTCCCTGATCAAATAACTTCCTTACTGATTTAAAAATGTATGCTCACTATTAATTTCGGATGTTTTCCAAGCCCCACACAGGTTAAATTTACCTCTCACTTCTCTGAGAAGTAAGTGTGCTAAAATTTTCTCATATGGGAGAATCACTCTGGACTTCAACAAGCAGGTAAATTGGAAAACGTTTGATGAGGTTACCCGGCACGGTGCAGGGGAGGCCTCGGTACCACCTCAGCAGGTGCAGGGGACCCAGCCCAGGTCCTGCAGGCAGCCCTGCATTGCCCTGCCTCCTCCTTCCCTCACCTGCCACCACAGGGCTCCTCCTTCCCCAGCCTGGAATTGGTGGACTTCAGGTGAGTGGAGTAACCAGGGCTGGGGTCCTCGGAGACGGCGCGTCCACGCAGCGTCCCACTCTGCTGCTCCCCCGAGGTCTCTGCACGCTCCAGGAGCTCAGTCCCTTTTCCTGGGGCGTGGGATGGCGGGGCGAGGATGGATGGCGACTCATTAATTGTGAACATTCAACCAGACATCTCGTGCTTGCTAGCTTGGGGCTCTGTGAATCAACCTGCTATGGACATTCGCGCACAGGCGTTTGTGTGAAGAGACTCCGCTGCCCTGGGACCATGACCGCGAGTGCAGTCCTAGGACACACGGGTGGCCTCTTCAGGGTTCTGTTTGCTTTGTCTTTTAGCTCCCCACTGTGTCCTGAGTGGCCACAGCACGTCACGTTCTTGCCATCATGAACACCAACTCTGGGCAGGCTCTTGCTTTTCAACACTTCCACAATTATTGGGCGACTCCTACTTTGTGTCAGACCACATAATGATTCCAGCCAAGTGAGTTCTTAGAAAACATGTGTGACATCATTTTAGCTTAAGGACAGTTCCTGTGTGCAAACAAAATGTATGCCTAGGCATCTGTATTCAGCAGACTCATCTCAAAAAATGTGTATTTTTGAAGACAAAAAGATGTTATTGAGTTATGGAAGAAGGATACACTAAGCCAGTAATGCAGATTGCAAAATTATGACTTGTTTGTAGGTAAAAATGAAATGAATTATAATGAAAAATTAAAACACATGATTTTTTAAAAGTTTGACTTAAATGCATGCAGATGATTTTGTCAACTTTGCCATAGGGACAAGTTGTTTTCTGTTTTAAATATGGGACCAGCAACTGTACTGGCATGAACAGCTCGGCCCCACCTCGTCTGTGACTCAGGGTCAGCCTGTGGTGGCATCATAGAACAAGATGCTCCCATATTCTAATACAAACCTTCAAGTCCTTTACAAGTTGACACACTCGGATACATTCTCAACAAACCAATTAAAAATGCTCAGTTACCAAATATTTCAGAACATTGAACCATTTTCTCATGATAAAAATCAGTAACTTTCTTCATCTCTTTCTTTTTTAAATCTTTTTTTAGCTGTAGATGGACATGATGCCTTCATTTTATGTATCTTTATGTGGTGCTGAGGATAGAACCCAGGGTCGCACACATGTGAGAGGAGCGCTGAACCACTGAGCCACAACCCCAGGCCTCTTCATTTCTATTTTAATGGATGTTACTTTACTATAATTTCACTGCTAAATTAATGTGAATAGTTGGTATAACAAGGTTTTGGGGTAAAAGTAGTGAACTGTGTCAAGATAGATCTGAAATTCCAGCGAAGGCACCAGAAGTGTGTCCAGGAGCTGGGCCCCTGGTGGCTGGAGTTGTTGGCGAGCCGCTTTCCTGGGTCTGTGGGTGACAGTGCGCCCAGGAAGAGGCTGATCCTGGGAGTCAGGCCAGGGCAGTGGGAGAGAGTTCATGTATCAAGTACTTTGAAAATGAGTTTATGACTCCACTGAAGCCTTTCAATGTTTAAAATCCATGCAAAACACTTACTTGGCAAGTTACAACAGGAACAGCTGATGTTTATGACTGCGCTTTCTTTTTCAGCTTTAAACTGGACTCTAATACCTGCAATTAGGCAATAATTTTCTGAAGTCAGTGAATTTTTTAAAGCCATAGAAAAATGGAGATAAATAGAAATATGTGGTTTATGTGTATTCATGTGTAACGACGCTTCATATTTAATTCTATTTCTTTAGTATGCAAAGAAGATTACTTAATAAGTATTTATGCTTTCAGTTAATAGGAATGAAATTTGTTTTTAAAATATAAAGCCTAATCAAAAAAGTACGATTCATTTTGAAACATGTCACTGCATTTTTAAAGAAGTGACGGTTGGATTTGCAAGCAGAATGTGCTTGTGTTCACTAAGCCCTTTCCACCTGCTGTGCTGGGTCATCCCTCAGCACTCCCTGAGCTTGGTTCTCCTCAGCAGTGAGACTGCTGGGTGCAGAGGTGAAAGCCACCCTGCTCAGTGCTGCTGCGGGACAGGATCCCAGCAGCACAAGCAGCCTTCCCACTTCAGAGCTTGGGTCCGATCCCTGTCTTCCAGTAAGGCCACTCTCCCTGCTAGTGGGAGACAAGGCTGCTTCCCGGCTTCCCCCACGCTCCTGTGAATGCTGAGCTGCTGCTCCTGGTGTGAATTCAGGTCCAGGACCCGTCATTCCAGTCCTTCTGATCCTCTCCCAGCATCGCTTACAGCCATGAGCTCCTCCTGTGAACCTGTGTCCCAAGGAGGTGTGCTCCCAGAGCCCGGCTCAGCAGGAATGGTGCCTGGGCAGTGACTAGCTATCAGGTTTGGCTCGGGGTCCTGTTCCTATTCGTCAGAAAAGGTCAGCAGCATAGACAAAGGTGAACATCACAAGACAGTGAGAGGCAGTCAGAAATTGAGGTGAAAGAGAGGGAAGTTAGGGAACTCACAGGAGAATGACCTGTGTGTGCCAGTGCGGAAGCCCTACGATCCTAAACTCTTTTCTCGGGTGAATTGCCCGTTTTACTTTAAATGCCCTAGGATACCAAATAAAGAACAAAATGAAATGGAGCAGGAGATTCCCAATATCCTCATGAGAAAGGCCCACAGGTTGCTCTGGGGGCGGGCAGTACTCACGATACGAGCAGAGAGAGAGACATCTCTGCCACGCGGGCCAAGGACAGCCCTGCCCAGAGTGGTACCCTGGCTCGCCAGGGTCTTCTGTGAAGAAGACACCATGTTCCTTGTGCTGACTTTCTAAAACGTCCTCAGCACAGGAATCTGCACTTCAGCAATAGCAAAGGAGTTTGGTTAAGGAGAGCGTTTTACAAACTGCCTAGTGAATGCAGTCGAAGTGTGTGGCTCTCGGCTGTTCCGGATCAGAAGAGGAACTCGAGTATATGCTTCCGGATATCCACCAACAGATTGCTTTTCTGTCTCTGATAAACAGGACTCCACTTTATATCAGCACAAGGAAGGTAAGATTTCCTCAGAAAATAGTCCCAGGGCTTCTCCTAAAACACAAGGAAATGAGAATGGAGGGGCCCACCTTTCCATGTTTACACGAAGATTGCAGCGTATTTATTTCAGGAAAATGCTAAGAAGATGTTAGGAATGTGTTCCCTGACTCTGATGTGCCTGTACTCTCAGGTTTTCAATAGGCTGTAAGCAGAAGGAATCTTACAGTGGCAGAAGAAACTTTCCTGCTTCCAGGCAGAAAAGTCAGTATGAAATAGTTTATAGTTTTCATTGCTCTTCCTAGCCTAGGGTGGACACTCTCTGCTCATTGGATTTTCACCCCATTTGTGTCATTTGCATTGGGAACACTACATGTGATTGAATTCTAAATCAGGTTTGAATCCCTAATTGTTGCTCAAAATGACTTGAAAAGTACTTCACCATGATGCAGCTCTTCAATAAAAAAGATAGTGCGTATGAAGCAAATCATTACCATGGCTGTGCAGTGGTGAGAAAATTCTCTCAGGCACCACATATTTGGCTTCATCTCTAGAAATGTTATTGAACTGCAAAATACAGACATCACGAGAATATTTCACTCTGTGGAAGTCGGAAGTGTGTCTGTTCTCATTATTATAGCCCCGTGTCTTGAAAATGTATTAGGGGACGCCCAGGGATATTTGTCACAAGACTCTAATTTTTTGTTTCCTATATTCTTTCAATCAAACTCATGCAGTATTTTGCATAAAGTTCACTGTGGCATTTTGATTCCCTCTTCCCTCCTTGAATTATTTTTAAAAATCGAGGGTGTGATTTCCCTTAAAATTTAGGTCAACAAGGATACAGCTGCAGGACCGCCTGGCCAGAGAGAGGCCTGAATACCGCTGTGAACATTGCTGCTCCGTGCTCTGTGGTGCTGCAGGCCTGTTCTCACGTTTGATAAGCAATGTTCAACTCCCACAATGAACATCTTGCTGACCCAGTTCCTAGCATGGGCACTGTTTTGAGAAAGGATCAGAACTCTGTGCATGACTTCTCATACAAAATGTCATCCTCACCTCGGATCTCAGGGTCATTTGGGGCTCTCAAAGTTCTTAGTCTCTCATAAAACTTGTTATAGTTCTTACCATCTACCTCCAGCAGATGTCAACTTAACCTGAACCCCATACGAAATCCCTACCCTTTTATTTCCACACCCACACTTTATGCTTTTAATGTTAGAAGTTGTTTATAGGTTATAAATGTGTTCACCAACATTGGTCATAGTTAGTTTTGAGACATTTGTTTTGTCTTTTAATTTATGCTGGGGTCAGAAGGGATCTGCATCTTATGGCATTGGGTCATTCTGTATCTGTCTACACATTGTTCTTTACCAGTGAGCTCAGACGTCCACATGTCTTCATGTGGCTGTTAGCATCCTCTGGGTTCAATCCAGAGACCCTCCTTCAGCACCTTTCATAAGGCTGCTCTCCTGGAACAAGTCCCTTGGTCTTTGTCGTTGGGAAGCATTTTCTCTCCTCCATGTTTGAAGCACAGTTTGGGCTGGGTGCCGTCTTCAGTTCTAGGGGTTTGCTCCTTCTGTGTTTTGCATGCACCAGTCCACGTGTTCCTGGCCTGCAAGGTTTCTGGTGAGAAATCCACTGAGGGTCTAACGAAGATCCCCTTGTATATGATAGATCACTTTTCTCTCTTTCAAAATTCTCTGCTTTTAACTTTGATCATTTACCTGTAATGTAAACATCTTGGTGTTGACATCTTTAGTTCCAACTTATTTGGGATCCTTTAGGGGGTCACAGATTTGAGTGTCTGTTTCCCTCCTCAGGATTGGGAACTTTTCAGCCACTATTTCTTTAAACTCGCTTCACTCTGCATTCTTTCTCCTTCCCTTTGGAACCTCCATGAAGCCTACATTGATCTGCTGGATGCTGTCCTATGAGTCCTGCAGGTTTCCTTCATTCTGTGTCATTGTTTCTTCCTTCTGTTCCTCTGACTTGGCAATCTGAAATGAAATGTCTTTGAGCTTGCTGATTCTGCTTGATTGAATCTGCTGTCGAAGCTCCCTGTTGAATTATTCAGTTCATTCATTATATTTCTCAGCTCTTGGATTTTGGTTTGGTTCTTTTAAATGATTTCTATCTCTTGGTTGAACTTCTGATTTCGCCCTTGTACTGGTGTCTTTCTGATTTTATTTCATGGTCTATCTATATTGTCTAGTAGCTCAATGCTATTTTTCAAGAGTATTATTTAGAATTCTTTGTCAGGCAGTTAGTAGATCCCCATTTCTGTAGTGTAGGTAATTGGAACATTATTTTGGTCCTTTTATGGTGTCATGTTTCCTTGATTCTTCATATTGTTTGTAGCCTTGCATTGGATATTTGTGCATTTAAAAAAAGTAGTCACCTCTTCCAGTCTTTACAGACTGGCTTTAACAAGGAAAGCCCTTCATCAGTATCTAGTGCAGAGATGCTTGACCAACTACCAGAGTGTTCCAAGGGGCTATGCTGCTGAAATGAACAGGCGGGCTCCCCCAACGCTTGGGCCTTTTTATTTATCACCTATTTCATTTCACCACCCTTTCCAGAAGCCTCTCCTAAACACAACTTCACCTTGTGCTCTCTCAGCACGACCCCGGTGTGCACAGGAATCATCTGGCTCCTTCACTTTGCCATGTAGGAACTGGGGATCAGAAAATCTTAGGCAGGCCACTACGCTGGCTAATGCCATTCTGTGAGTGATAAGTTGTCCTTTGTCTCTGACCCAGGAATCTAACATCTTCTGCCAGCACTCTGGAGAGTGAAGCAGGCTGAGTCCTTCACTCATAGGTGGGGTGAAATCCCAGACAACTCTTCACAGTTCTCAAAAGGTGATGGTCTTTGTGTTAAGTATGTGTAATGGAGATTCATGTGCTTTGAAAAAATTGTACTTCAATAAAGCTCAACCTTTAAAAATGCTAACAACACTTTGAATTCAATTATTGCCCTCTTTATTGGGAAATCTAGGATGCTCGTTCCAATGTGTAAGCAAGATCTCTTAAATAGTTTCAGGGCCTACATTTACCACATTGAAGTCTGGATATTGGTGGCTTTCTTTGGTGCTCTGAGGCTTTTCTGACACTACCACATCTACAGAACAAAATGAAATATTGTGTGTACATATATATATATACACACATATCACACACATATATAAATTGTGTATGAATCAATTGATTCAACTCTGAAGTCTTTACAAAACTAAAGGGTCTATGCAACGTTTCCTTTGGAGTGAATGAATATACAGCTACAAACATATCACTGTACAAGTGAGGAAAATGTGTCAGTTTTTACATAAACAGTCAAGCGAGTAATAATATCATTTCCTCTTGTCATCTACATGTTATTTAGGGAATTAAAATCCCACTAACATTTTCCTGTATTAGACTAATAATTTGAGAAGCTAAGCTAAAGGAAAAATTGCTGTGGAATTATAATGGAAATAATAGTACCTTTCTTTGTAGATCAGATTAAGGCAGTTTGCAATGAAAAAAAAGCTGATATTGTTCACCAGGGAATATAGCATTAGGATTCCAATTTCATAATTTGAAAGCTTGGCTTACACAGATAAATCATTTTAAGCTTTTTGGCAGTGTTAAGTTTGTTGTCAAGATTACAAAGTTCCTGCTGATATCCTTAGGAAAGGGACGCAAGTGCAGCTCTGATTTGCCTTTGCCGTCAGCTCCTTTCTTCTTGCTTTTCTGAAGTACACAGCACACAGTCGTCATCTAAGTCACGTGCTGGGTAATGGCTCCCAGGCCTTTGATCTCTATTCTTTGGGTAACTTAGTGCCCACTGATGACTCTTTTTAAAAAACACATGAACTCTTTTTAAAGCAGTGCACATATGAAAATATAAAGATGGTGTTATTTCTCCCATAAGACAAGCTTTCACAAGGTGCCACAGCCCTGCCTCTGCTATCCCTCGTGGTCCAATCTGCAGCCCTGCCTATAGGCCCAGGCCTCTCAGGACATCGGTGCCCAAACAGTCCCTTGTCCTTCAGATCCTGAGCACAGTGGTTTCTCTACCATTGCATACTGTTCTCTGTGTGTCCAAAATTTTGTTAATCTTAATATTTAATCATACAAGTTTCACATGAGCAAATTCTTTTTGGAAAGAAAGGAAATGTTCCCAGCAAGGGCAAAGTCTCTTCAGTGCCTGTGTCTAGTCATAGACTGTCATCACCATCTGACCTGTGAGCGTCCTCCAGGGCCACGTGCAGAGGTCAAAAACCAAGCTTCCCGGCATTTCTGGTCCGGGGCTCCCTGCCAAGGCCACCGCCAGCACTGTCTTTGTCCCCACATCGTGGTGCTGCTGGGGCCCTTTCCATGTGTTCACCATTTCACAGCCTGAACAGTGAAGTGAGTCGGTGAAACCAGTGCAGCAACATGATCCAACCTTGGGACTTTCACCTCTGTCATCAGCAATGAGACCGTGGTGCTGAGCCCAAGTAAGAAGTCCAGTCACATCTTTGCCAGTTACATCAATGAGACCTTTTCTTTATGCCTCAGTTTACTACCTGGAATCTGAGCTACCAGAGTTTGAGAATCCCAAACAGGAGGCATTTAGGGAAAAGAGGCGTTTGCTTCTCCGTGACATGAAAGAAGCTGGGGGGAGCCAGGCAAGGCCGTGGGGCTGCCAGGCACAAGGTGCTGCTTTGCCAGCCTCAGCACACGGCTTCCTGCTCGTGGGCCGGCGAGCTCTGAAGCAGAGCAGGCCTGGTACCAGTGCCTCCGTTCGTCTTCCCTGCTTGATAAAAGGCAGCACTTGAGTTCATTTTCTTTTGCTATGATGCACTTTTGATTTGAGTCCACAAATATTCATTATTTAGAAAAACTAAGAGAAAAGGGGACTGAGGAAGGGCAAGGGGACTGAGGTCCAGTGCCAGCTCTCCTGGATGGAGAGGGGCGTGTGTGGACCACGGATGCCGGACACACTGTGCAGAGGGGACTGCGGGGAGCCAAACAGGAGAGCAGCTGGGCTGCCAAACCCTAACACAGCCGAGGGGCCCTGACTGCAGAAGGGAGCGGCTGGGAGGACAAGGTCCGCGGTACCCGGGCCAA